>NC_056750.1:528911039-529031039 GCF_019279795.1 Protopterus annectens | reverse complement strand
AACAAGATTTTCTCAGTTCTTCTGCTGTCATAGTTCTTCAGTTTTCCTGAAGTCCACCCACCTCCAGGTTTTTCCTGAATCCCCTGCACTTTAACTCTTATTTCTGCTCCTGCTGTGCCATGACTCGAAATCTCCTTTTTATGTTTTACCTAAATCACACTGCATAAATGCCAATATGACGGTTCATTTCCATACATAATAAACATGTACTAACTGTCTCTTTGTGCATTTCTCTACGTTAATATGCCATCCGCCTTTCTTATTTCACCTTTCATATCTTCATGCCTGCTCTTATTGTACTCCATACTTCAGAAGTACTATCACTATATTGTATCTCTCTTACTGTCATTCCTTAAGGAATGTTTTAAGAACCCCTACCCCTACCCATCATCATTTGTTGCACATATATTCCACACAGTGCATTTCTTCTCCTTTAATAAACCTTATCAGCTCAGCTATTTCCTATTTTCACTTTTCAATTATTCATTTTCTGCTTCCCCAACTCCCTCTCATGCACAATTATATCTCTTTTCTTTCTCCCTGCTGTTGCATCATCTTCACTGATGTATTCCCATCTTTGTAGCTTACTTCATCTTCCTTACTTTTATCTTAAACTTCCGCATCAGCTATTTATCCTTCTCCCATCTTAGATTCCTCATTATTCTGTCCCTTTTTGTATGATCTGAATCTCCAGACAATCACTTTTCAGTCTTTACTCACCTTCTGCCTCCTTGTCTCTTTCACTCACAGGTTCATTGGTTCATAGGAGGTTACTAGGCTATTGGTCCTAGGGCCTTTATAAGCCTAACCATTTTATACCCTTGTTCCACCACAGCCGAACTACAGGCTTCATTCCAGCAGCGTGGAGAACTGCCATCATCATCCCTTTGCACAAAGGTGGTGCCACTACTGACCCAGGAAACTATCATCCCATCAGCTTGACAAGTGTGATCTGTAAAGTCATGGAGCATATTATTATGGATCTCATAAACAAGGACATAGGCAATCTCCAAGCACTTAACTCCACCTAATTCAGATTTGTCAGGGGACAATCTTGCCTATTGAACCTAGCTGACTTCTTTGAGGCTGTCACCAAGGCCCTGGATGAGGGAAAGTCAGTACATACAGCTTACCTTGTCCTGGCCAAGGTCTTTGACACAATCCCCCACTCGGACATCATCGAAAAGCTAACACAATTTGGTGTTAATCCCTATCTAGTCAGATGGGTGGCGAACTGGCTTACGGATAGGCCTCACAAGGTCAAAATAGGTGCTGCCACCTCTAATAGCAGACTTCTCACTAGTGGTGTTTCCCAGGGATCTGTCTTCTGATCCCTACTGTTTGGCATATACTTCTCAGAGGTCCAGGCAAAGACAAAGTGCTGTGACTGACCAAGTTTGTGGATAATTGTAAGTTGGGTGTTGTCATTGACTCCCCAATTGATATTAACATACTGCAAGAGAGTCTCACACTGCAAATAACTGGTGCCAAAGTCATGGCCTTTAGTTAAACATAAAAAAACACGGCCCCTACTGATTACCACATCAACAGCAACCCCCTAAGCACACAATCTGTGGTGAGAGACCTGGATACTCAAGCTGACAACAGTCTCACATTTGACCATCATGTGGTGGCTGTGGTCAGAAAAACTTTTTACTTGGTTCATCTTATAAGTAAAGGGATTGCATCCAGAAAAAAGGAGGTTATTACTTTTCTGTACTCCTCCCCTTATTAGACCTATGACTGAGTATAATGCCCTGTTTGGTATGTACCTCTCCAAATATCTGCACCAAGTGGAAAGGTCACAGAAATACCTCACAAAGAGAATCCATGGCCTCCAACACCTATCCTATATGGACAGGCTTAAATTACTATCACTCTACTCGGTATCATACAGATTGCTCAGAGGTGATCTGTGTCTCACCTGCAAGGCAATATTCTACCCTGGCCTACTAGAGATGCTCCATATCCATAAGTCTAACTCCTCACCCATTGCCGTCTTGATAGGCCTAAATCTAATATGCAACATCAACAAAACCTGCTGGAGAGACAGGTTTGTCTCCCAGAGACTGCCCCATCTCTGGAATACACTTCCCATACATGTCAAACAGAGTACCTCACTGGCCCTCTTCAAACACAATCTTGATGAGTGGATGAGAAACCATAAATTTGTCCTAGGAGTTCCACCTTTGTCCCTCATTGACAAGGGTGACAGGTACTGACTGAGGTTTCTTTTTTGGGGATAAACTATTGGCTATACTTGGAAGGGCCCCAGGGCCATTAGCCTAGTAACCTCCTATGATCCTATGTTCCTGTGATCCTATGATCCCTTATTGACCAAGATGTATGGTCTATATTTGCAGTGTGAGTCTATGATTAGCACCAACTGCCCTTATAAAAGAGGTACATAGGTGATATCCCCGGGGTAAATTTATGGTCTCCCATTCAGATGTCTAAGTTACACTTAAATAGGGTCATTGAGAAGCTCTGCTTTATGTGAATTGGGAGTTTGTTCCAGAGAAGTGACAATCTCTGGGAGATAGATCTGTCTCTCCAGCATGTCCTGTTAATGTCTCAGGCTAGGTTAAGATCCCTAGAGTGAGTGACTCTTGTCCCATTTGACATGCAGATGTGAGCATTTTCATTAGGGCAGAATCCAAGACTACTCTTTACACCAGGTACAAGTCACCTCTCAGCAGCCTATAAAATACAGAGTACAGTGACTGGGCCTTGTCTGTCCATGTAGGTCATGTGATGAAGGCCCAGAATTTTCTTGGTGAGAAACTCTGAGGTCTCTCAAGCTGCTGCAAATGTCCGGTGGCATGCATACTGAAGGGATCATTGTACTCTATTAGTGGTCTGATGAGGGATGAGTACAGGGGAGTTATAACATCCTTAGCTCTGGATGCGATGCCCTTAATTATGAGATGTGCAATGTAGAAGGCTTTCCTTACCACAGTGGACACATGGTAATCGACGTCAAGGATGCTATCAACCTGTATTCCCAAATCACAGAGGGTATTGGACTGCAGGACTGCAGCTCCCCCCCAGCTGTAAAAGAAGAAAGAAAAGAAAAGAAAAGAACAAAGAAAAAACAAATGCAAGTCCCAGGCCTTCAAGCATGCGATGCGTGCTCGCTGCGTTTCCCGATATCGAAACTGCTGGTGAACCAGTCCAGAGCATGCACACAGAACTGCTGCTGAGACAGTCCATATTAGGAAGACAGCATTCAAGAGCAGAGATCCAAGAAGTCTATGCAGTTACAGCTGCATAGACTGGAAATGGATCGGATTGCAACGTCTGCAGGCTGGGTAGCAGCTTGCTCTCGCAGAAAAGGGAAGGACATTTAAAGGGCTTTTTAGTGCAGGAAAGGCTGAGCAATGGAAGGATTTAGTGCAGGCAGGGTGTGTAAATGACTGAATGGAAGGATTTAGTGCAAAACTGCAACGAATGGTTGGAGCTAGCATTTTGCAACAGAGAGTGTGTGTGTGTGTGTGTGTGTGTGTGTGTGTGTGTGTGTGTGTGTGTGTGTGTGTGTGTGTGTGTGTGTGTCTGTGTGTGTTTTAAACCAGGAAAGCCTAAAGGAATAATTGTCTCTTTTTATTGGTTCATGGGAAGAAAGGCTCCATGATAGTTGCATGATGTAACACAATGGCAACATTGAAATATATATAAATATGCATGCAAACATACAGTAGCTGCAAACATTGTTTTACAAAACTGGTCTGCTGTATTTTAGTTAAAAGATACTAAATCATTTTAACCCAAACATGTTATATAGAAAGACAGGATTACCTATTTAACACAATGTTTATCATTTGTTTAGAAAATATAAGTACAGGGAAAAGAAATTGTGAAACATATAGTGCGAGCAATAAGTTAAGGTGGTGGAAATGAGGTGAATTACTGGATGGAAAGGAAGATGTAAAGAAAATAAAATTAAATTAGCTAGTATATAGTTGAATAGGGTATAGTAAGTGCAGTGAAGCTGGGTTGTAGAAAGTGTCATGACTTTACGGTGAAATCGAAGAATTAATTGCATGTCCCTTGTATCTTGACTTGTTCTGGGAGGAAAATGTGTTTTATGTTAGGTAAACTGTTCTGTATTTTAGCTACATAGTTTGTGTATGGTGAATCCCTGTAATGGTTCTTTGTTTTTGCAACAAGTAATACATTTTCGAGTTTGATGCATTTCTAGATGGCCCCTGTATTCTAGAAAAAAAATTTACTGATGATCTCCTTAAACCAGATTAATCTTGTTTTCTATATCTAGTAAAACATATTTCTTAGCTGAAAACAGGTTTCTGTTGCTCTACCACTACTCGCTGTGGATTGATTATGAATTATTATTAAAGATTTTGAGTCATTAAACAGGATTGATTTTTTTTTATCCAGGCTATAACACCTGCTTTTTAGTCATAAGGTTTTAGAAGAATGAAAGATTTCTGTTATTATATTAATTCCAACTTTTGCAGACATCTTGGAAGAGAAATAAAGAGCAAAATGGCAATTGTAGGTATTCCAATTGTAGCTGATGTGAATATCAAGATGTGGGAGGAATACTGTAAAATATTAGAGCAGTTTTGTTTCCAGAATCATAGGGAAGGAAAACAAGAGCAATTCAGGCAGGAGCGTGTGTGAAGTCAGGAAATATACCTGGTGGCTAGACTCAAACCCTGAACCTTGGGAGCAGGTAGCAAGAGCTTGCCTACCCAACACCACTTGTGAATTTGTTGCCTCATATTTTAGTTCTTCTGAAATATGTGGTTTTCTGGATTTAAGAATTCACTAAATAATGACAGACATTTGAATTTCAGACTTCATCTTCTTCAGAAAGTACATGGTGACACGGAACCTATTATTCTAGCAGTTTTCTGTTTATAAGATCAATATTTGAAATTTTTTCCTATTCTTGAGGCTGTATTCCCCCATTATTGGCTTTGTCCAGTTTTTTTGTGCTAAGAGATTTAGAGCTATGGCGAGAACTGAATTCACTGAATATGTTTGGGAGCTGTATTCCCCCATTATTGGCTTTGTCTAGGTGTTTTGTGCTAAGAGTTTGACAGCTATGGTGAGAACTGAGTTTACTAAATGATAGCCATTTAAGTGTCAGTCTACCTGTCTTTCAATAAACAGCTGATTTGACATAGTGGTATGTTGCTCTGACTGTGGTACACAGGGTCCTGGGGCCAAGACTTGACAGTGAAATGCATGGTGATAACACATTTTATTCTAGCAACTTCCCAAGGTTATACAAGCAATGTTTAAAATGTGCCCCTAGTTTTTGGGCTTTTGTCCCCTCCCCAATAAATTTTGGCTTTTTCCAGATTTCTTGTGCTTCAAAGTTGAGAGATACAGTTGAGTGTCGAGTGGATTTTACAAGGAGCTGAGAGCTTGAAGAGAAGTTTAGTGCTGCTTATGCTGAGTCTGCTTATATTGTTAATAGCACAACAGGTAGTGTATTTGCCTTTTGGTGAAGAAGGCTTTGGGTTCTACTCCCACACTATAGAGATGCATTGCTGATACTGTACTGTGTTGTACTTTTAAAGGGGGTGGATGCTGCAGTCCTGAGAATGTCCTCTTTGGTGGAGATACCTAGTAACGATGAACCTGTTATCAGTTTGCGATCCATTCCCTATTGCAATATTACTAGCTTATTTTTTTAATGTAACATAGGCAATGTATTCCTCAAGGGCAACAGACACTTTATTTGTAGATGAAACAATGAAATATAAAGTTGTTTGTTAGTGGCAACCTCTTCATTAGTTACAGATCTCTTTAATGTGGAATTATTTAGATGAATGACTTTTACTTCTGCAGAGATTTTGCATATTTACTGATACTGGTAGAATGTAGAAGTTTGAGTAGACTTTTATGATGGAAATGTTCTGAACTGGGCAGTTTTGTCATTATTGGTGCATGCATTTTGTTTCATTGTTTACTGGAAAAATGTTCAAAACAATAAATTTAAAATGCCATGTAACAATTGTACTGTATTTTACAAGGAATATAATGTAATACAATCAGGAAGGTGTATCAAAGAACACATGTATGTTTTCTGTGCAAGGGGCCTATGATTTGAAAACAGCCCAAAGTTAATCTTTATCTGCCACTGGCCAGATGTATTTTCTTTGAATGTGTATTTCAAAGCTGTTTCAATTAATGTGAGTTTCAAGGGCAAATAAGTTTTAATGCTACATCTATTTTCATTGTGAGACTGCATTGCTTTGTTTAGCAGATGCCTATTAGTATTTGTGCTGTTAAATGTAAAATAAAACTTTTAAATAAAATCCAAATCATCATAGAAGTAAGGCAGTATGCACATTACTGTGTTTATGGTAAATGGGGTGGAATAGCTGCAGGGGGGGAGACTCCATTCTTCCATGATTTTGTGAGGGGGGAAGGGCAACAAACTCAGACAGCCCTGGCTGAACTATACCTCTTAACTGTCCAGATTTTTGCAGAATTAATAGATTTTTGCTTCTTATTTTTGGTTTGTCCCTCATAAAATGTGTGGTTTTCTGGCAAATTATTTAGGAATGATGTCACTAAATAATGACAGACATTTAGATTCAGACTTCATACTCTTCAGAAAAATGCATGCTAAAGCAAGACCTGTTGTTCTGTCAACTGTCTAAGTTTATACAAGAGCAAGTTTTAGTACTGTTTGTATGTTACCCCAATATATTTGACCTTGTCCAGATTTCCTGCATTAAGAAGTTGAGAGGTATGCGCAAATAAATCACTTTATAAAATTAGGTATATCCAAACTTTTCAACTGACCCCAGTTTTGGCTCAAAATATTGCTCTCTCCATAATAATCCATCCGCAAAATGGCAAATTTGGAAGAAAATGTGGAGAGTTTACAATTAATAAATAATTGTAATGATCAGATTTATAGATTACTTTTAATTTCAGAAATGCATATAGATTCTCTTATTTTGTCAGCTGCTCAAGTTAACAGTACTAATATTAAAAAAAGTGTCCCTTCTTTGACAGGTTCCCAGCTGTATTGTGTGGCTATTTTATATTTTTGCATTACATTTTTGGTCCGTTTTTCATAAAATTGTGGTTTTCTGGCAAATTAGTGACAAATCATTAATGATTGAAGTTAGAAAATAATGACAGACATTTGAGTTTCAGATTTCATACCCTTCAGAAAATTCATACTAATGCAAGAACTACTATTCTACTGTCTTTCTGAGTTTATAAGAGCAATATTTAAAAATTGTCCTTATTTTTGGACCTTTGTCCCACTTCTGTTTATGGCTTTGTCCAGATTTCTTGCTCTGAGGCTGAGAGGTATGACAGATGTGTCAGGGGGGCCATCACCATCAGCCAGAGACATTTCAAATTGTGACATACTTGTTGCACCCCACTCCCACACGTAGTGACTCTGGATGCGTCCAAGCAAGGCAAGGAGCAGTTATGTAGTGTAAGTGAGCAGAGTATCCCCCCATCCAAGTTAGACACAAGTACTACAGTGGCTTTTCATCTGTCCTTGATTCTGCAAAATGTTTTGGTTTTCTGTCATATTTTTATACTGTTGATTTATGCTTCTTATTCAGAAAATACATGTTGTTGCAGTGTCTGTCACTCTGTGTTTAAGTAGCAGTGCTTTAATAGGTTCATAGGTTCATAGGTAGGTGCTAGGCTATCAGCCCTAGGGCCCATACAAGCCTAGCCAAAAAATGTACTCTGGCTTTCGCCACCCAAGAAAATTATTTTCCTGTGCCCCTGTCGGGCAGAGACACATAAGTGATCCCCGGGGTGAATTTCCCATTTCCCATCCAATCATCAAGATTTTTCTTGAAGAGTGCTAATGAGGAGCTCTGTTTGACATAGATAGGTAGTCTGTTCCAGAGTATGGGAAGTCTCTGGGACAGGAATCTATCCCTCCAGCATGTTCTGTTTATCTGTTTATTGTGGTGACAAGGTTAAGGTCCCTAGAGCGTGTAGCTCGGAGGGAATGGGATTTCTTTAAGTGGAGCATGTCCAATAGCTCTGGGTTTGACATAGCTTTGTATGCCCCTGAGTAGGTGATATGCGATGGAGTAAAGCTGCAGTTTTTTTAAGACGGTCTGCATAGGGCATATGTTTGAGGCCAGTAATCCTCTTTGTGAGGTATTTCTGTGGTCTTTCCAGTTGTTGTAGATGTCTTGTGAGGTACATACCAAAAGGGGTGTTGTACTCTATAATGGGTCTAATGAGTGATGAGTAGAGGGGAACAATGACCTCTTTTTTTCTGGATGAGAATCCTTTTGTGATGAGATGAGCCACGTAGAAGGATTTCCTGACCATTGTGGTGATGTGATTATCAAAGGAGAGACTACTGCCCACCTGTGTCCCAAGGTCTCTTATCACATTTTTGGCATTAAGTAGACTACCAGCTATGTGGTAGTTCATGGGTACAGAGTTTTTACCAAAGGGGATGACAATACACTTTTTGGCATTGAGCTTCAGGCCATGGCTTTGACACCAGGTATCTGTCTCATTGAGGCGCTTTTGTAGTTTGTCCACATCATTAGGAGTTTTGATTATGGCTCCAAGTTTGCAGTCATCTGCAAACTTTGTTAGCCAAAGACCTTCTGTGTTGGCCTGCACTTCAGAGAAGTAGATACCAAACAGGAGAGGACCCATGACTAAACCCTGTGGTACTCCACTTGTCACTGGTCTGATGTCGGATTTGGAATCCGCTGCTTTCACAGTGTGGGTTCTGTCCGAGAGCCAGTTGGCAACCCATCTTGTGACATAGGGATTTAAACCTAGTTTAGTGAGCTTATCTATAATTCCAGAGTGGGGGATGGTGTCGAAAGCCTTGGCAAGATCTAGATAAGCTGTGTGAACCATTTTACCCTCATCTATGGCTTTGGTGACAGCCTCAAAGAAGTCAATCAGGTTTAGGAGACATGATCTGCCTTTTATAAATCCAAACTGAGTAGGGTCCAGAGTTTGGAGATTACCAATGTCTTTGTTTATGAGTTCCATGATGATACATTCCATGGCCTTGCAGACCAGGCTCGTCAGGCTAATGGGGCGGTAGTTCCCGGGGTCCGTCATGGCTCCCCCTTTATGGAGTGGGATAACTGTCGTGGTGTGCCATTCAGTGGGTATGAAGCCTGAGGTGAGGCTATGATTGAACATGGTACTTAGGTAGGGTGCCAGTTCATTCTGTAGTTCATGTAGAATGCAGCCTGGGATATTGTCAGGTCCCATGGATGCTGTGTTCTTGGCTTTGGAGAGTGTGTTTTTTACCTGTGTAGCCGTGATTATAGGAACTTTGCATTCTTCAGGTATAGAGATGGGCCCTCTAGGGGGTGAGAGGGGGGTAAAGTTAGCACTGAACCTATCTGCTAGGATGTTAGCAATATCAGTTGATTCTGTATATTTAGTGCCATTATGCTGTAACTCCGAGCAGATCTGAGTGTTCCCATTTAGATTCTTGACATAGCTGTAGAATGCTTTGTGGTTGTCTTTAGAGTCAGTGGCAATTTTGTTTTCATAACTAGCTTTGGAGGATTTTATGAAGGATCTCAGCTTCTTACTGAGGTTGACCAGGGAGTTCCTCCAGTCATGGGATTTTACTCTTTTTTGCAACAGTTTCTTTCTTCTGTTGTAGAGTTTGTTTATGGCAGAGGTCCACCAGATTGGCTTCCTTTTTTTGGAGGATAACATCTTGGTTCTATTAGGGGATAGCATGATCCATACACTCGTGTAAGTGCTTATATAGTGCATTTGTGTAGGATTTGGCAGTCATACCTCTATTGTCCGTCTGCATGGGTGCCATGAAGTTTGCCACTTCTGTCTTAAGAAGTGTGAAGTTGGCTTTTGAGAAGTTTTTTACGATGGTTTCCCTAATTGGGGCTGGGGGTGGGATGTGGATGTCTAGGCTGATTAGCTTGTGGTCGGATCTGACCAACGAGGAATTGACCTCTGGTGTGGAACACTGGTTTCCCATGTTGGTAATGACCAGGTCTAGGATATTGCTGCCCCTGGTGGGGGTGTGAATAAGTTGATCCAAGGCGTTGGAATTTATGAATTCTTGAAAACGTTGAGCAAAAGAGTTGGTACATGAGTAGTTTTCCCAGTTAATGGTGGGGTAGTTGAAATCGCCCATTATTAGGGTGTTGGGTGTACCCTAATACTTTCCAGTGTATCAAGAAATGAGGAGTGTGAATCCTGGGGCATGGTGAGGGGTCTGTAGCAAGCTACAATTTGGATTGCGGTCTTGCCCAGAGTTAGTTGCACTTGGATAATCTCGGATGCATTATGCTGTGCAACTAGCCTGGAGGTGTGGATATCCTTAATGAATATGGACACGTCTCCGCCTTTAGTGCTTCTTTCTGGGTTAGGTGGCCGAAAGGTGTGGTATGAATTGAAGCCTGGTAATGCAGGGGTGCTCTCTGGAGCTTTGAACCAGGTCTCTGTCACTGCACAGATGTCAATGTTCTCCATTTTAAGGAGTGCCTCGAGTGAGTGCATTTTGAGGTTTAGACTTCTAGCATTGAGTAGCATTACCCTCAGATTTTGCTTGCTTGTACCTGTTACGGTGGTGAATTTGTCATTTGAACCTTGCCTAAAAAAGGCACTATAGGGGTTGCAAGTGTCTTAGCCAGTATCCGGAATCCTAAGGGCGACAGGTGCAGGCCATCACTGGCAAAGCATCGTGGACTGTCAATCATGTCGTCCCAGGCAGACAAATACTGGATCCCCTTAGAATGACACTAGAAGCTTAGCCAATTGTTGAAGTCAATCATTTTGTCCTTGTACTGTGATATCATTCTGGGTGATGGCAGGATGCTACTCAGGGTTAAGGTCATACCTGCCTGGGATACAAGATCGAGAGCTCCTCCATGTCTCTTTTCATGTAGTCCAGGGAGGTACGTCTCAGGTCATTCACACCAACATGGACAATGACAGTGTCATATTTGTACTTATTGTGGAGTGACCTGAGTGCATGCGTTATGTGGCGGATCCTGGCACCTGACAGGCAGCTGACAGTAACTTTCTCCTTGTTTAGTCTAGTGAGTGGAACATCAGTGTGCCTGACTATAGAGTCACCTATGACTAGAGTGTTGGGTACGTTGTTATGCCTCATGGGCTGTGGTTGAGTGGCACACTGAGTTTGTGGGCTATGTGTCATTTGGGTTGTGTTGGGGGGTGGAGTTTGCTTGCGTTTATGCTTTGAGTTTGCCTCAGGTAAGCTTGTCTGAGACTGTAAGATGCAAATAAGCTTTAATAAGCATACAACCTTTTCATTCCCATCTAGATATTACCTAAGCTGTCATGTAGTCAGTGCATTGAAATATTTTTTTTCCTTCTACAATTTATTTTGTCTTGATTGGACTCTCATAAAGATGGTTTGGCACCCAGGGCAGCATATTTAAAGTCCTAGTTTTTGCTGTTTTTAGCATAGCCCCACCTCTTTCTAGTTGGGCACACCCCTTCCCACTGGTTCCACCCATTCAGCTGTCTCCTGCAGCCCCCCTTTGATTTGAAGTCACCAGCTGCCACTGCAAATCTCTCACCACAGAGTTTGAGCTAAGGGGGTACTATTAATATTGTAATTTGTGGGGACTTACCCTTTCCTGAAAGGGATGATAACACTTTTTTTGTGTTTATTTTAAGTCTGTAGTTTTGGCAAGAATCATTTGTCTGTGCAAGCCCTTTTTGTTTTTTGTCAACATCGTTGGGGGACTCAATGATTGTACCTAGACTGCAGTCATCAGTGAACTTGGTAAGCCACAGCCATCTATTTTCGCCTATACTACTGAGAAATATATTCTAAACACCAGGGGGCCCAGCACAGATCCTTTGGGTACACCACTGGTAACTAGTCTGCTGGTAGAGGTAGAATCCCCAACTTTGGCTGTATGCGTTCTGTTGTTGAGCCAGTTGGCTACCGATCTAGTGACATATGGATTAATTCCCAGCTGAGTGAGTTTCTCAATGATGTCGGAATGTGGAATTGTGTTAAAAGCCTTGGCTAAGTCAAGATAGGCTGTACGTACTGTTTTGCCTTCATCCAGGCTTTGGTGACATTCTGGAAGAAGTCCACCAGGTTTGATAAGAGAGGTATGACAAATGTGTCGGGGGGGGGGGCATCACCATCAGCCAGAGACATTTCAAATTGTGACATACTTGTTGCATCCCACTCCCCCACATAGTGACTCTGGATGCGTCCAAGCAAGGCAAGGAGCAGTTATGTAGTGTAAGTGAGCAGAGAATCCCCCCCCCCCCCATCCAAGGTAGACACAAGTACTACAGTGGCTTTTCATCTGTCCTTGATTTTGCAGAATGTTTTGGTTTTCTGTCATATTTTTATACTGTTGATTTATGCTTCTTATTCAGAAAATACATGTTATTGCAGTGTCTTTTGCTCTGTGTTTAAGTAGCAGTGCTTTAATGACCATCAGGTAAGCTTGTCTGAGACTGTAAGATGCAAGTAAGCTTTAATAAGCATACTGTTAAAGAATTACCAACATTGAAAGCCTTTTTGTTGTTACCATGCAGAGAATATTTACATAACTAGATAGCATATAAGCCTTAGCTTTGAAATGCATATGCTAGTATTTGTAATAAAGGACAGGATTACAGTATTTTCAGAAGCTCATTGCATTTGTTGGAGACTTTCAGTCATCTTTGCAGGCTTTACCTGTAAACTAAACAGAATGCTAATCTATCATGTGTGGTCCATAATCTGTGCAGTAATCCTTTAAGCAATTTATCTTTAGCTTGTTTCTTGGTTGCTGTTCATTTTTTACTTTGATCATGTCCTCCCCCATGAAACAAGTAGATAGTTGTTGTCAGGCAGCAGGTCTTTTTTGGATAAAAAACATTTTTACAAGTGGGGGTATCACAGACATTGCTACTTTCAACATGTTACTTGGCACTTTTATAAAGCTGAACATAAATTATAATTAGAACTGCAGTGCAAGGAAAAGTGGTTTGAGTTGAGTGCTGCTTGTTTTTAGTTTGGCACCCAGGGCAGCATATTTAAAGTCCTAGTTTTAGCTATTTTTAGCATAGCCCCACACCTTTCTAGTTGGGCACACCCCTTCCCACTGGCTCTACCCATTCAGCTGTCTCCTGCAGCCCCCCTTTGATTTGAAGTCACCAGTTGCCACTGCAAATCTTTCACCACAGAGTTTGAGCTAAGGGGGTACTATTAATATTGTAATTTGTGGGGACTTACCCTTTCCTGAAAGGGATGATAACACATTTTTTTGTGTTTAGTTTAAGTCTGTGATTTTGGCAAGAATCATTTGTCTGTGCAAGCCCTTTTTGTTTTTTTGTCAACATCATTGGGGGACTCAATGATTGTACCCAGATTGCAGTCATCAGTGAACTTGGTAAGCCACAGCCATCTATTTTCATCTGTACTACTGAGAAATATATTCTAAACACCAGGGGGCCCAGCACAGATCCTTGCGGTACACCACTGGTCTGCTGGTAGAGGTAGAATCCCCAACTTTGACTGTATGCGTTCTGTTGTTGAGCCAGTTGGCTGCCGATCTAGTGACATATGGATTAATTCCCAGCTGAGTGAGTTTCTCAATGATGCCTGAATGTGGAATTGTGTTAAAAGCCTTGGCTAAGTCAAGATAGGCTGTACGTACTGTTTTGCCTTCATCCAGGCTTTGGTGACATTCTGGGAGAAGTTCACCAGGTTCGATAAGCATAATCTACCCTTAACAAAATCAAATTGGGTCAGGCCAAGAGTTTGAAGGTCACCTATGTCTTTGCTGATAAGGTGCATCTGATAAGGTGCACTCACCTAACCCCCTCCATCTTCTTTATGTTTCTTCAAATCACCTTCCCACCCATGAGACAGATAAAGACCTGAACCCTTGCCTTGGCTGGTATCATGGCTAATTTCACCAGCTCCCCTGAAGGCAGCATTTGTGTGTCATGTCATATTTTCAGTTGATAACCTCTGTATCTGATCATCTTTGTTTTTTTTTTTTATTTATTCCCTTTCCTCTGTTTCCTTCCATTTCCTGTTTTGTGGCTACTGCTACTACCACCCTTCTTTCCACCTCTGCATTGGACAGTTTACTGCTTTCATCCTTATCTGTCTCTCCTTGCTTCTTTTGCTGCTATGTCTTTTCCACCTTGTCTTCCTCTACGTCTTGTTGCTACTCAGACTTATTTTACAACTTAATTACCATATTTCAGTTATATAATCTAAGTGCAACTTGTATAATGTTTACTCTGCATGAGGACTGCCAAAGTGATATATTTTAAAATCTGGTATGTAGTAACTGCTCAGACTAGTGCATAATCCACAGCCAACTTGTTCTGGAATCCAGTGTCTGATTTTGATGTACATTTAATGTAAAGTAATAAAATGATCTATATAAGTAATGCATGCTGTTTCATAGCATGAATATAAAATATGTAAAATGTATAAGTAGAATAAATGTGATATAGCATATGGGGATATATATATATAATACCTATGTATAGGAAGTTACACAGCACACAATACAGTTTTTCCAGGAGTAGTCATTGTAATGACCTCATGGAGGGTGGAAGTATATCCTCAATTTCTGTACTGTTTATTCTGCATCCACAAAAACATACAATTGTGACATACCCATCTACCTGCATTGTACAGCTGCCACATCGCTTGCACAACTACTTTAGTAACATCCCTTGTCAATCTCCCTTCTCCTTTCACACCAGTCCTTGATAGAATAACATAGTCCAGAACAATATCTCAAAACATTCCCTTTGCAGTTTTCACTAATGCACCATCTCATTTTCTCCTTATATTTACATTTTGTCCTCTCTCTCATAGCATAAAAGATACCATGCCAAATCACTCATATGTAAGACGTAACCACAGGTAAATGAGTGATTTGTAAAAAACAATACATATTTTCACTGCTGACGTAGTGGTGCAGTGGTTTCATTGTTGACTCCCAAGAAGAGGTTCGCTGGTTCAGTTCTTGGGTGGGGTGCCTTCTGTGTGGAGTTTGCATGTCCTCCCTGTGTTCATGTGGGTTTAATCCAATTTCCTTCCATGTTTTAAAGACATGTGTCTTGAGCATTTTTCTCCAGGCCTCCGCTGTAAATTGGATTTGTTCGTTCTAAGTCAGACTTTCCTTGTAAACAAATGTTAAATGAATAAATATAACTTAAATATTTCCACAGCAGAATACAGCTGATATACAGCATGCATGATAACCCTGACATCATACCTGTCTATGCTCTCCTGAGTATGCAGCTCCCATAGCCATCACCTGTACTTGTGCGGGTTATCAGGACCCAGGAGCACAGTACATACACGCAACGTGTATTTCCTCTTTGGCAAGTATCTGACTCTTTGAACTACTGACAGCCTGTGCATGAATCTAGCAACCTGCTGACAGAGATTACTTGTGCATCTCTCTGCTGATGGTATCTGATGGTTGTTGAGTCAGTAAAGGGTGAGTTTTGACTTTGATCATCATCAGACACTGTTTCCAAATCATTAGCAAACAATTTTTCTTTGTTACAGAAGGCTGATGTCATTTGCATCTTGTACAGGAAATTCATAAATTTTGACCATATCCTATAGATAATTAGCACAAATTCACCTTATCAGTGCAAACAGGTAGTAAGATATGATTTATACCACATTCTGCCTACAGGATACAAGTACACTTCTCTTTGTAACAAATGTCAGTTTCATTATTTTAGGAATTTTGCTGGTCAAATGTTTTCCATATTTTTAAGTGTAATAAATGTAAAAAAAACTTGCTATCCATCCATGTAAGACCTACTTTTTTTACTGTTTAACTGTATTTCATTGCTATTCACTGCAATTCATTACTGCTTAACTGTATTTTACTGCATTTCATTACTGTAAAACTGTATTATATCATACTGTAAGTTCTGTTTTTGTTTGTAAGTGGTTAATCTGTGCTTTTCCATGAGTTTTACTGTGTTCTTAACCCTTAAATTGAGTAGCATAGTCTGGATACAGGTTTGCTGCATCCAGAGCTGTTTGTTCTTGCCTTCTGTGTTTCTGGCAACCATCTTGTGTTTGCCTTCTGTGTTTCTGGCAGCCATCTTGTGCTGGTAGGGACTATCTTCTCTGCTAGTGACAGTAGCAGGGCTGTCTGGACCTTGTCCTGCAGAAGCTGATTGGTAAAGAAAGCAAGGGCTAGTAGGAGTGGCTAGATTTGTGTGTTACTAGAATTTTCTATTTTTTGTGGTATTTAAAGCCCGCGTTTGAGTTGGTTTGGGCTTGTTTGCATATTGGACACAGTGACTGTACTATTTTTAACCCATTGCAAGGTATTCCAGCTACAAATCTTCCCTTAGTAGAACTTGTGTGATCACCTAGTAGTACTCATCTTAAACTTTACTCCATTTACCCCCTTAGCTCTCTCTGGCCTCTCTCCTTTAGATTCAAATATGCATGGAGAGTTTTCTATGGTTTCTCCTGCTAGCCTGGTTAATATTGGCATCCTGAGACAGTGTGGCAATTGCCTCATGTACACGGACAACCTTCTACTACTACCACCAAGGAACACAATTTGTGAGAGATGCAATTACATTAGGAAGCTAAAGTCTATGCTATGTCCCTCACAAGCCAGTATATCTGGCAATGAGAAGATTGTCTACACAAACATCATACCTCAAACATCACCCACACCTACACAACACACATATACACACACACACACACACACACACACACACACACACACACACACACACACACACACACACACACACACACACGCACACATATGTGGAGGTCCTCAACAAAAAGATACCCATACAAAAGAGAGCTCAGAGGCAAAAACACACAGGAACTTTACAGCACACCACAAACCACACATGGTCCACACACCTGTGTCTCACAGCCACTAAGCCCTAACCACAAACCCAACATGTTAGTCATGGGAGACTCCATTGTGAGACACACGGATATGCCCCTCACCAGACTGGATAAGGAGAACGTGATGGTTAGTGTCAGATGCCAGAATCCACCATATCACACATGCACTCGTGTCTCTCAACAACAGCTACTGTTAATAACTCTGTCATAGTCCATGTTGGTGTGGATGTCGTGAGACATACCTCCCTGGACTATAAGAAGAGAGACATGCTTGAGCTTACTGAATATGTGTCCCAGGCAGGTATGTCCCTAGCCTTAAGAAGCATTCTACCATCACCCGGAATGATGCCTCAATACAAACAGAAAATGATTGACTTTAACGATTGGCTTAGTTGCTGGTGTCATTCCAAGGGGATCCAGTACCTGACAGCCTGGGAAGATATGATCGACAGACCACAATCTGAAAGAATCACAGGTCTATGCTTTGCCAGATATGGATTACATCAGTCTCCCTTGGGTTTCAGGCTTCTGGCAAAGACTCTTGCCCCCCCTCATAGTGCATTTTTTTATGCAATGCCACAAGGTCAAAACTACCAACATGAAAATTTAATCAAAATTTAAATTAAATGTCATGCTGCTAAATGTTTGGAGTCTAAACATCTGTGCAGTCACAGAAACTTGGTTCAAAGCTGCAGAGAGCACCTCGGTCATACCAGGTTACTCATCCTATAGGTTCATAGGGTGGTACTAGGCTATCGGCCCTAGGGGCTATACAAGCCTAGCCATAACAATTCCCTGGCTATTTCTTCCCACACTGTTTACTTCCCTGGACCCCTGTCTAGCAGGGCGACTGACGTGATCCCTGGGGTGAATTTCCTTTCTCCCATCCAATCGTCAGGGTTCCTTTTGAAGAGGGCCAAAGAGGCGCTCTGCTTGACATGTATGGGCAGTATGGGCAGTCTATTCCAGAGTCTGGGGAGTCTCTGGGTCAGGAACCTATCCCTCCAGCATGTTTTGTTTATTGTGATGACAAGGTTTGGATCCCTGGAGTGTGTGGCTCTGAGGGATTGGGATTTCTTTAAGTGTAGCAAGTCCAATAGCTCTGGGTTTGACATGACTTTGTATGTTAAGCAGAGATCACCTCTGAGTAGACGATATGCGACAGAGTATAGCTGGAGTTTTTTAGGCAGTCGGCATAGGGCACCTGCTCTAGACCTGTGATTCTTTCAGTGAGGTATTTCTGCGACCTTTCCAGTTGTTGCAGATGTCTTGACAGGTACATACCAAATGTGGCATTGTATTCTATAATGGGTCTAATGAGGGATGAGTACAGTGGGACAATGACCTCCTTTTTTCTGGATGAAAAGCCCTTAGTGATGAGGTGTGCCATGTAGAAGGATTTCCTGACTGTTGTGGCGATGTGGTTATCGAAGGTGAGACCACTGTCCACCTGTGTCCCTACGTCTCTTATCACACTTTCGGTGTTTAGTGTACTGCCACCTATGTGGTAATTCATGGGTACATATTTTTTCCCCATAGGGGATAACTATACATTTCTTGGCATTGAGCTTGAGCCCATGGCTTTGGCACCAAGCATCTGTTTCTGTAAGGCCCTTTTGTAGAGTATCCACATCATTTGGGATTCAATAATGTCTCCCAGTTTGCAATCATCTGCGAACTTTGTTAGCCAGAGTCCCTTAATGTTGGCCTGTACTTCAGAGAAGTAGATGCCAAACAAGAGCATCCCAGGACTGAACCCTGAGGTACTCCACTTGTCACTTGTCTGGAGCTGGATTTGGAGTCAGCTACTTTTACAGTGTGGGTTCTGTCAGTAAGCCAGTTGGCAACCCATTGAGTGATGTAGGGATTAATGCCCAGCTTAGTAAGTCTATCTATGATTCCAGAGTGGGGGATGGTGTCAAAGGCCTTGGTAAGGTCCAGATAGGCTGTATGGACTGCCTTACCTTCGTCCACGGCTCTGTAGACTGATTCAAAGAAGTCAATCAGGTTCAGGAGACAAGATCAGCCCTTCACATACCCAAACTGGGTGGGGTCCAGTGTTTGAAGGTTGCCAATGTCTTTGTTTATAAGTTCCATGAAAATACATTCCATGGCCTTGCAGATCAGGCTTGTTAGACTGATGGGGCAGTAGTTTCTGGGATCCAAGGAGGATACCCCCTTGTGGAGTAAGATAACTGTAGCTGTGCGCCACTCAGTGGGCATGGAGCCTGAGGTGAGGGTATGATTAAACATGACACTTAGGTGAGGTGCCAGTTCATTTTGTAGTTCATGTAATACACAGCCCGGGATGTCATCTGGTCCCATGGATGCTGTATTCTTAGCTTTGGAGAGTGTGTTTTTTACCTGTGTGGCTGTTATTACCAGAATTTGGCAATCTTCCGGTATTGAGATGGGCAGTTTAGGTGGTGAGGGGGATTGAAGTTGGCAGTAAAGTGATCTGCCAGAATATTGGCAATATCTTTGGGATCAGTATATTTAATGCCATTCTGTTGTAGCTCAGAGCAGATCTGAGCATTGCCATTTAGATTCTTGTCATAGTTATAGAATGCCTTGTGGTTGTCTTTGGAATCTTTGGCAACTTTATTTTCATAACTAGCTTTGGAGGATTTTATGAGGGATCTCAGCTTCTTACTGAGGCTGGTAAGGGAGTTTTTTGCAACAGTTTCTTCCTTTTGTTGTAAAGTTTGTTTATGGCAGGGGGCCACCAGATTGGCTTCCTTTTTTTGGAGGCCAGCATCTTGGTTCTATTTGGGATGGCAAAATTCATGCATGAGTGGATGTGTTCGTACAGTGCCTTAGTGTAGGATTCAGCTGTCGAACTTTCAGTTCCTGTCTGCATGGGTGTCATGAAGTTTGTCACTTTTGACTTGAGTAACATGAAGTTGGCTTTGGAGAAGTTTATATGGAGGCTTCCTGACTGGGTGGGATGTGGATGTTAAGGGTGATTAGCTTATGGACAGACCTGACCAATGAGGGGGTGACCATAGGTGTGGAGCATCGATTTCCCATGTTGGTAATGACCAGGTCTAGAATATTGGAGCCCCTGGTGGGACTATGGATTTGTTGATCCAGGGCGTTGGAATTTATGAATTCCAAGAACCGTTGGGTAAAGGTGTTGGTACACGAGTAGTTTTCCAAGTTAATAGCAGGGTAGTTGAAATCACCCAGTATTAGGGTGTTTGGTTGTATCTTAATATTTTCCAGTATGTTTAAAAAGGTGTGATGAGAATCTTGGGGCATGGTGGGGGATCTGTACAAGCTACAGTTTGGATTACAGTTTTACCTAGTGTTAGTTGCACCTGGAGAATTTCAGACGCATTGTGTTGGGCAACTAGCCTGGTGTTGTGAATATCCTTGGTGAATATGGACACTCCTCCACCTTTAGTGTTTCATCCTGGTTTGGTGGCTGAAAAGTGTGGTAAGAGTTGTAGCCTGGTATTGCAGGGGTGCTCTCTGGAGCCTTGAACCAGGTCTCATTTACTGCACAGATATCAATGTTCTCCATTTTTAGGAGTGCCTCAAGAGAGTGCATTTTGAGGTTTAGACTTCTAGCATTGAGTAGCATTACCTTCAGAATTTGCATGCTTGTACCTGTTATGGTGGTGGTTTTGTCCTTTGAACTTTGCCTAGAAAAGGCACTATAGGGATAGCAAGAGCCTTAGCCACTAACCTGAATCCCAGGTGTGACAAGTGCAGACCATCTCTGGCAAAGCATCGTAGCCTGTCGATCATGTCATCCCAGGCAGAGAGATACTAGATCCCCTTTGAATGACACCAGAAGCTTAGCCAATTGTTGAAGTCAATCATTTTGTCCTTATATTATGGTATCATTCTCAGCAAAGGCAGGATGCTACTCAGGGCTAGGGTCATACCTGCCTGGGCCACATGATCCGAGAACTCTTCCATGTCTCTTTTCATGTAGTCCAGGGAGGTACGTCTCAAGTCATTCACTCCAACATGGACATTGACAGAGTCATATTTGTACTTGTTGTGGAGTGACTTGAGTGCATGTGTTATGTGGCAGATCCTGGCACCTGACAGGCAGCTGACTGTAATTTTCTCCTTGTTTAGCCTGGTGAGTGGGACATCAGTGTGCCTGACTATAGAGTCACCTATGACTAAAGTGTTAGGTACGTTGTCTTGCCTTAGAGGCTGTTGCTGGGGGGCACACTGGTGTTGTGAGCTATGTGACACTTAGGTTGTGATTGGTGTTTGTTTTCATTTCAGCTTCGGAGGTCCTTGTTGCTTGGGCAGGTTACATTTAAGGGCCTCCACATATGTGGATTTAATGTTGCTATGTGTGGGTGTTGGTGGTGTGGGTTTAGAAGGGCTATGTGTTGTTGGAGGTGTAGTGCGGGTGTTAACCTTCTCCTCTTGACTGTCTAGCACTATCTTGGGTGGAGAGAGCTTTGCTTCCAGTTTGGCAATGTAAGTGCATCTCTCACAGGTTGTAGTGTTGGGTGGTAGGAGGAGAGGGATGTCTGTATATATAAGGCAATTGCTGCATTGCCCCAGTATGCCCAGATTTATCAGATGGACAGGAGATATCACTGGAAGCTGACCCTTGGACATGCCTGGTTTAGTGCTTTTTTTGTAAAGTATAGGAGCTGTTTTCCTTGCCTTAGCAAGGTACTTTGCAATTATAGGCTGTTTAGTGCCTATGATTAATTTCTCTTTATTAACAAGGAAAGTTGAGTGCTTGTATCAGTTTAAAGCTTCCTAGTGCTTTCCACCAGGTATTAGAGCAAGTGCTAGTCACAGGGATGCTTAAAGGTAAGATGAAAAAAAATGGTTTATCCTAAACACTGCAGTGTGCACTAGATAAGTTAGATGTGGAAGTAGGTAACTTAAGTTTAACCTGTCTAAAAAGTTAAGTTTTAGTGGAGAGTCACTATTTTTAAAACAGCAAGACAGATTGAAAGAGGATGGTGACTTCAAAAGTGACCGCTTTTGACATGAGTAGTTCATCATACATTCAGACCCCAAACTCTGGGCAGCAAAGCAAAAGGTGGTGGAGTTTCAGTATACATTCAAGACATACACGCCTTCAGGCTGGTCAAACATTATGACGCACAGGAGACGCTCCAGGTGCAGTTAACCATTGACAAGACTCCTATTCAAATCATAGCTAGCTACAGGACCCCAACTTTGACTCAAGATGCCCACTCAGCCTATCTGGACCTCTTCGAATTTATCAAGATTCAACCCTTTACCCTGATCCTGGGTGACTTTAACTATCCAACCATAGATTGGAAGAACTACTCACGTCAAAACACAAATGCCCAGAGATTCCTTCATTTCGTCAATGCAAGTGCCTTGGACCAGCTGGTCGACACCCCCACAAGAGGTGATAATATCTTTGACTTGGTGCTAACCAACATGAGTAACCACTGCAGCATCACTACAGTGTCATCCTCTCTGGTAAGATCTGACCACAAACCTGTCACTTTTGAAGCCCCCCCCCACAGCTATGGTCAAACAAAAAACTTCTCCAAAGCTGATTATGACCTCTTGAGGGAAGGTAGAAACAGCTTCACACCCCCATCTCCCTCTGTAGGAACAGGGACAAATGTCCAAATCTACACCAAAGTACTATACAAGCATTTATATTAGCTGCATGGAATTAGGATTACTCAACAGGACAAAATCCTCCTCCTCAAGGAAGAGTAAACCTGTCTGTTGGACATCTGCAGTAAATAAAGGAAAACAATTGCTGTCCAGGACCAAGAAGGCGCAGGTGCCTAACTGGAAGCAATCTCTCCTTAGCCTGAACAAGCAAATAAGAGAACTAGTGAAATCCTCCAAAGCAAACTTTGAGTCCAAACTGGCCACATTTACTAAAGACAATCATAAGGCCTTATTCACATATGTCTGCAATCTCAAATGAAGCACTCAGATCTGCTCAGAACTGGTGGTCAAGCACACCGAATACACAAATACATAGATATAGCCAACCTGCTGGCAGACAGGTTCAGTGAAAACTTAACCTGTCTGTCCCCCCATCACTAAATCAGGACATCCCCAGCACCTTTCCCCCTCCCATAATTTCTAGGGAGCAAGTCATCACTGCCCTCTCAAAGGCAAAAAATACAGCCTTCATGGGACCTGATAACATCCCATGCTGCATCCTACATGAACTCAGGCAGGAACTTGCAGCATCATTAGGCAACCTATTTAACCAAAGCCTGAGTACCAGCTTCATTCCAGCCAAGTGGAGGACAGCTACTGTCATCCCTTTGCCCAAAGGTGGAGTGTCCACCGATCCAGGAAATTATAGACCCATCAGCCTAATTAGCCTGATCTGCAAGGCCATGGAACAGATTATCATGGACCTCATTAACAAGGACATTGGCAACCTCCAAACACTTGATCCCACACAGTTTGGTTTTGTCAAGGGGAGGTCATGCCTGTTAAACATGGTTGACTTCTTTGAGACAGTCATCAAAGCCATGGGCGAGTGGAAGGGGGTGCACACCACCTTCCTTGAGCTGGTCAAAGCCTTCAATACTATTCCCCTCTTGGGTATAGCAGATAAACTCTCTCAACTAGACATCAATCTGTATGTTACCAGATGGGTAGCAAACTGGCTCACTGATAGAAACCACCTAGTCAAACTAGAGGAGGCCACCTCAAGCAGTAGACCCATAATGAGTGGTATAACCCAGGGTTTGGTATTGGAGTCTCTATTGTTTAGGATATACTTTTCTGAGGTGCAGACCAAAACTGGTGTGCTATGGCTGACCAATTATGCAGATAACTGCAAGTTGGATGCTGTCATCAATTCCCCTAGTGATTTGGACATCCTCCATGAGGGTCTCACACAATCAAATGACTACTGCCAGAAACATGGCATCAAACTGAATGCCATAAAATCATCCCCTTTGGGGAGAGTGATGTCCCCACAAATTATCACATTGATAACAAGGTCCTATGCACCAATCAGTCATGAAGGACTTGGGCACCCAGGTTGATAGCAACCTGACTTTTGAATACTATATTGTATCCATTGTACAGAAGGCTTTCTACATGGCCCACCTCATTAGGAAGGGTATCTCATCCAGGGACAAGGAGGTCATAACATCCCTTATTATTCCTTATAACACCCATTATTGTGTACAACTCCTCTTTTAGCATGTACTTCACAAAGCACATGCAGCAGTTGGAGAGACAGGACAAAATCCTCCTCCTCAAGGAAGAGTAAGCCTGTTTGGTGGACATTTGCAATAAATAAACTATAATAAAAGGAAAAAAATTGTTGTCCAGGACCAAGAAGGAGCAGGTGCCTGATTGGAAGCAATCTCTTCTTAGCCTGAACAAGCAAATAAGAGCACTAGTGAAATCCTCCAAAGCAAACCTCAAGTCCAAACTGGCCACATCTACCAAAGACAATCATAAGGCCTTATTCACATATGTCAGGAGTCTCAAAGGAAGCACTTATATCTCCTCAGAACTGGTGGTCAAGGACACCACATACACAAATACTGTAGATATATCCAACCTCCTGACAGACAGGTGCATTGAAAACTTCACCCCTCTGTCCCCCATCAGTAAATCAGGACATCCCCAGCACCTATCCCTCTCCCCTTATCTCTAGGGTGCAAGTTATCACTGCCCTCTCAAAGGCAAAAAATACAGCCTCCATGGGACCCGATAACATCCTCGGCTGCATCCTACATGAACTCAGGCAGGAACATTAGCCACCCTATTCAACCAATGCCTGAGTACCGGCTTCATTTCAGCAGAGTGGCAGACAGCCACTATCATCCTTTTGCACAAAGGTGGAGCATCCACCGATCCAGGAAATTATAGACCCATTTGCCTAACTAGCCTGATCTGCAAGTCCATGGAATGGATTATTATGGATCTCATTAACAAGGACAATAGCAACCTCCAAACACTCAATCCCACACAGTTTGGTTTTGTCAAGGGGAGGCAGTCACTAAAGCCATGGACGAGGGGAAGAAGGTGCACACCACCTACCTTAACCTGGCCAAAATCTTTGATACTATTCCCCACTCAGGTATAATAGATAAACTCTCTCAACCAGGCATCAATCCATATGTTACCAGATGGGTATCAAACTGGCTCACTGATAGAACCCAGCTAGTCAAAATAGGGGAAACCACCTCAAGCAGTAGGCCGGTAATGAGTGGTGTACCCCAGAGACTGGTCTTGGGGCCTCTGTCTTTTGGCATATACTTTTCTGAGGTGCAGGCCAAAATCAGTGGTCTATGGATGACCAAGTTTGCAGATGACTACAAGCTGGGCTTTGTCATCAATTCCCCTAGTGATGTGGACATCTTCCAAAAAGGTCTCGCCCAATCAAATGACTGGTGCCAGAAACATGGTCTCAAACTGAATGGCAAAAATGTATCATCATCCCCTTTGGGGAGAGTAATGTCTCCACAAATTATCACATTGGGTGGGAGGATGGCATAATGGTTAAGGTGTTTGCCTTACAAACAAAAGGTGCAGGGTTTGATTCTCACATGGGGTAAGTGGCTAGGCTTAAAAATGGCCTGCAAAGGCAATTAGCCTAGTACCAACCTATGATAACAAGGTCCTAAACATGCAATCAGTCGTATGGAACTTCGGCACCCAGGTTGAGAGCAACCTGAATTTTGACCACCATATTGCCTCCATTGTACAGAAGGCTTTCTACATGGTCCACTTCATTAGGAAGAGTATCTCATCCAGAGACAAGAGGGTCATACATCCCTGTATTTTTCCCTTATAAGACCCATTATTGAGTACAATGCCCCTTTCAGCATGTACCTCACAAAGCACATGCAGTAACTGGACAGACCACAGATGTTCCTCATCAGGAGAGTCCAGGGCCTCAAACGTCTACCCTACACAGATAGAGTAAAAGGCCTGTCCCTCTACTCAGTCTCATACAGACTCCTCAGAGGTGACCTTTGTCTGACATACAAAGCAATCTCAGACCCCACCTTCATGGTACTGCTGCATATCTGCAAGTGAAGCTCCACTTGAGTAACCCACACGTGTGACCTCAGCCTGGTCTGTGACATGAATAGGACTTGTTGGCGGGACAGATGTGTGTCCTACAGACTCCACCTTCTGTGGAATAGACTCCCTCTCCATGTCAAGCAGAGTACCTCATTAACCCTTTTTAAGTGCAACCTGGATAACTGGATGGGAAACAAAAAATATACCCCTGGGATTCCACCTGTGTCTCTGCTGGATAGAGGCATTGGATGCTAACTTGTCAGAACAATGGCTAAAGTCTTGGCTAGGCTTGTAAGGGCCTTAGGGCCAATAGCCTAGTAGCTTCCTATGATTCTGTGATCTTATTTAGCTATTTATTTATGAATATAAGTGCAACATCTGAATATATACAGTAAAATAGGTTTAACCATACATTTGGTCCCATTCAGAAGTACATACAAATAGCAGCCCTAGAAACAATTTGAAAGTCCACATATGACCCCATACAACCAGATCAATATTTTGGCAGTCACCACCCAGCCCTCCATTGCTACATCACCCCCCAATTATCACTCCTCCCCCATGGGTGTTTTACCTTCATGCAACATATACAATGCCCTATACTCCCAGCCTGGTAACTTTAATTTCATGCTTCATTTTTATATCCCTTTTATACACACAGTCTGCAAAACATCAAACCATATTTGACCCCCCAAAACTCCATATATTCCAGTTCAGGCGAGTCAGTCAGAGGAGTACATTATTCTGGCATCCCTCAAGTTCTTCTACTTATGATTAATCTCAGGTCACCCATAGCAGATGATGGTTTTGGCCTGCAACACCAATCTCCCAAATATACATGCTGAACTCTAGGCACAGCAAATTCTGCTTGTCATGTGGACCTCCATCATGGCCCAGTAGCTGCTGGCAATATTTTCTATGATATCCTGTCTTCCCTTAGTGAAAGTATAGCAATGAACCAAGCTGCCTACCTTTCTGCAGGACAGGTAAGCTGGTATCGGTAGTTAATTCCCACATTCCCTTCTAGGTTAGTAGTTGATCCCAACTTGTATGGTTGCAGACAGAGCTGCATCCCTTTCTATCTCAGGGCTGGCAATGAGTTTGTCTTACACTGATGGACTGATCATTTGAAAAGTGTACTGCTTAATTATGTGCATTATTGTGATTCTATAGATTGTATTTGCCCTTACCCTTCAACTCTGTGTTGCATCTGGAAAAGGTGAAAGGAGGACAAACTCACTTATTAGATGAGCAAATATACTACATTAAATTATATTGCTGTGGGAAGGGACTTAGCTTGTAACTTTGTAAAATTATATATAATTTTAATCATAAGAACCACACAATCTTTAAAGTCCAGCATAAGGACGGTATTGTCTAATGCATTTATCCTGTCTTCCATCCATCTGCAGTTGTCATATTTAGTTACATTTCTGATCACTGAGTTCATAATGAATCGTTATGGAGAATAGATTCCATCTGTCTATAAATGTAGGCTATCGTCTTTTTGCTATGAATGTAATTAAGAATATCAGGGTGTAAGCAATATGAAATTACTGAGTCCAGTATCAAATTATGCAGTTTGGAATGCAAAAAGTTTTATCTTTATGTGCTTGGTTTTATTGCTAAGGATGGCTTCCAGCAATCTTTTCATGGTGTTACATTGTACTAATACATAACTGTGGACTGAACCATAATACCTCATTAGCGAAATTAGTTTGTAATAAATGCAGCAATAGAATTTTTTATGTACTGCAAAAGCATAGTCAACTATGTTCTGCAGATGGAAAACCTTAACTCTCAGAATTAGCCAAATGTGATACTTCAGCACTAATACCACAATGTAAGTAAAGGACTTCTGTACTGAAGTAGTAAGCTGGTTTGGGTTACGCACTGAATGCCTTTATGCAGTTTGTCTATTATTACCTAGATATTTTTTTTTTATTTTTTTTTATTCATTCATTAATTTTATTTTATTTTAAATTCGCCATCTAAAGCATCATTTTCTGTTTTTTTTTCCTGTATTGTTATAAATTTTGCACATTTTCAGGTGCTAGCAGTGCCCTGTACAGTAGCAAAGACCTAGAAAGCACATTTTCACAGTAGAATGGTCCATAAAACTGTACCCTGTAATTCAGCAGCATAGAGCAAATATATTGCGCACTGACAATCTTAGAGCAGCTAGTTGGAAGTCAAGTGGCAATATCTACAGATTTAGTAGAATGCAGCATTGTATAAACATTAATGTTAGTAGAATGTAGCACTGTTTGGCATAATCTGCCTCAATAAAGCAGCTTTATTAGTCTGCACCAACAAAGCACCCTTAATAGCCTTCTAACCCAAAACAACACCCCATGTACTTCACCAATCAAAGGACTGAACAATATGGATATACAATTTCCTAACTTCTCTGTAGCCAGCTTGTAGGATATAGAGCAATTGTTGTATGTTTGTCAACAAATAATTAATTCTTAAAGGAGACACAGTATGCAAGAGGTGTACTTATACAAAGTCAGTGGAGACTAAACTCTTGCATACAAGCTCAAATCAGGTTGTTGAAACCACACACACAACATCCAACTCACATGGCACACAATGCACACATAGACTAATGTATGCAAAGGCACTTAAAAGCAATTTTCCTAAACAACAATGATTACCTAGACCACCTGTTTTCAAAATTATGCCTCAGCAAGGTACCCAGAAAAAAACACCACCTAGCACGACACATACTGTCTGTCAATAGAACCACAAACACTAAGCCCCTAAGGCAAACAAACACACTTCCCAGGACTCCTGTCATACGGGACTCCACTGTAAGATGCACTGATGCCCCTCTAACCAGGCTGAACAAGGAGAAGACAACAGTTAGTCATTTATCTGGAGCCAGGATCTGTCAAATAATGCATGTACTCAAGTAATTTTGCTAAAGGACCAATATGGTTCCTACAGATGCGATGTTTGCTCTGAGAGTGTTGATGAAGAAGTACAGAGAAGGTCAGAAGGAGGTGTATTGTGTTTTTGTAGACTTAGAAAACGCATATGACAGGGTGCCTAGAGAGGAGTTGTGGTATTGTATGAGGAAGTCGGGAGTGTCAGAGAAGTATGTAAGAGTGGTACAGGATATGTACGAGGGTAGTGAGACAGCAGTGAGGTCTGTGGTGGGAGTGATGGATGCGTTTAAGGTGGCAGTGGGATTACATCAAGGATCAGCTCTGAGCCCTTTCTTATTTGCAATGGTGATGGACAGGTTGACAGACGAGATCAGACATGAGTCCCCGTGGACTATGATGTTTGCAGATGACATTGTGATCTGTAGTGAGAGTAGGGAACAGGTGGAGGAGACCCTGGAGAGGTGGAGATATGCTCTAGAGAGAGGAGGAATGAAGGTCAGCAGGACTAAGACAGACTATATGTGTGTGTGAATAGAGGGAGGATAGAGGAATAGTGAGGATGCAAGGAGTAGAGGTGGCGAAGGTGGATGAGTTTAAATACTTGGGATCAATAGTTCATAGTAATGGTGAGTGTGGAAGAGAGTTGAAAAAGAGAGTACAGGCTGGATGGAGTGGGTGGAGAAGAGTGTCAAGAGTGATTTGTGACAGACAAGTACCAGTAAGAGTGAAAGGGAAGGTCTACAAGACAATAGTGAGACCAGCTATGTTATATGGGTTGAAAACATTGGCACTGGCAAAAAAGCAGGAGTTAGAGATGGATGTGGCAGAATTAAAGATGTTAAGATTTACACTTTGTGTGACAAGGGTGGACAGGATTAGGAATAAGTATATTAGAGGGTCAGCCCAGGTTGGAAGGTTTGGAGACAAAGCCAGAGAGGCAAGATTATGTTGGTTTGGACATGTGCTGAGGAGGGATGCTGAGTATATTAGGAAAAAGATGCTAAGGATGAAGCTACCAGGTAACAGGAAAAGAGGAAGGCCTAAGATAAGGTTTATGGATGTGATGAGAGAAGACATGCAGGTGGTTGATGTGACAGAGATAGATGCAGAGGACAGGAAGAAATGGATCCACTGTGGCGACCCCTAATGGGAACAGCCGAAAGAAGATGATGACCAGTATGATTCCATCATATTACATGTAGGTATAAATGGCCTGAATCATACCTCCAAGTTAGAAAATATCTTTTATTAAGTGATGGTTTGTCAAAATTCAATGACCCTCCAAACCCTGAGATCACAGCAGCTTATGCTGAATTGATCTCCTTAAACTTTGAATAACCATGTGAGAGGCTGCATAGAGGCTGATGCACCTACCAGTAATAAGCCCAGGAATAGCCCCAGAACACACTGCCCTGGTGGCATGCAAAATTAAACAAGATTTACAGCAAAAGGAAAAGAAATTATGGCAAAAATCAAGAAGGATAAGTCCAATAAAGATAAAATCTCTCTCATCAAACTAAATAAGCAACTAGTAGTGCTAATTAGGTCAAATGAAGCCATCTTTGAGGTTAAGATAGCCTCCCAGGGTGAAAGATAACCATACGTCCCTTTTCAGCTATATCAGAAACCTCAAAGGAAGCACATGGCAATGTGATAAACTGGTAGTTAATGGTGCCACATTCACCAAGCTTGGAGATATAACAAACCTGTTATCGGAGAAATTCATTTCCAACTTTACCTCCTCCTTCACTACAACCAGCCCCACCCTCAAACATAACCCCTCCAGCTACAAATAGGGAGCACATACTGGCTGTGCTCACTAAAATCAAGAACATGGCCTCAGTGGACCTTGATAACATCCCAGGATGCTTCACAAAAATTCTAAACGATGACATATCAGGACCCCTGGAGTCATTATTTAACTATAGTCTTAAAACAGGCTTTGTGCCATGTGAATGGAGGACTGCGATGGTCATCCCCTTCATAAGGGAGGACCTTCGACAGATCCTGGATACTACAGACCTAGTCTGACTAGTCTTATTTGCAAAGCCATCAACAGAATTATCATAGAAATTATCAGCAAGGGCATAGAAGAGCTCCAGACACTAGATCAATACCAGATTAGCTTTGTCAAAGGAAGGTCATGTTTACCGAATCTGGTGAACTTCTTTGAAAAAGTCACTAAGGCAATGGATGAGGGGAAAACCGTACATACTGCCTACCTTGATCTGGCTAAAGCATTTGATACAAAACCCCATTCCGGCATTGTCAAAAAACTTACAGAACTAGGTACAAACCCCTTTATAACACACTGGATAGCTATCTGGCTTATTGATAGGACACAGGAGGTTAGAATCTGTGAGGTCACTTCCACAAAGAAGCCAGTCACCAGTGGATCCCCAAAGGCTATGTGCTAGGCCAACTCATCTTTGGCATCTACATCTTGGATGTCAAGCCCAATGTCAAAGGCCTCTGGTTAACCAAGTTTGCAAATGATCGCAAACAGGGAGCAGTCATTGAATCACCCCAAGATGAGAACACCCTTCAGGAAGGTCTACCACAGACAAATATTCCATGTCAAAGCCATGGTGTAAAGCTCAATACCAAGAAATGCATTATAATACCTTTTGGGAATCTGGCCACCCTAGGTAACTACGTTATCAATAAAATACCACTAAAAGTTGATTTATTAGTCAGGGATCTGGGAACTCATGTAGATAGCAACCTAGACTTTGACCAACATGTCTTCAAGGTAGTAAGAAAATCCTTCTGTGTTGCTCAACTTATAAGCCATGGCATGGCATCAAGGTGCAGAGAGGTCATCATACCACTGTACTTGGCCCTCATCAGATTCATGATAGAGTATACTGCCTCCTTCAGTATATACCTGACCAGACACATGGAGCAATTGCAACTTCCACAAAGGTTCCTACAAAAAGAATGCAGTAAACACAATGTCCTGTGCTGATAACCTCAAGGTCCTATCTCTTTACTCGCTATCATTGACTTCTGACAGGTGGTCTTTGTGCAGCAAACAAAGCATCCCTGGACACTGTTTTGGTGAACCTTTTGCACATTTGCAAAACAAAATTAATCAGAACTGCTACTCATATATAAGTCTTGCTTTAGTGTGAGTACTCACTCGTTTATCCAGAGCTGTTCATCATTTGGTGATGATGCCGGAGACTTTGAGAGATTTTGCAAACATTTGAAGCCATCCTTGTAAGAAAAATGAAATTAAGTACCATTTTGCATTTACTTTAATTGTGTTCATTTATACTATGAAATATTTTGTGCTATTTATTGTTTTCTGCACTTCTTTAAAGTTTAAAAGTTGCATTTTCTAAGTGGTGTAAGGGCTGCTTTCTGCATTTAAATACATTATATCCAGTGACTTTTAGCTACTATTATGCATCTGTTTGTGGTTTCTTAACATTTGGGATCAAAACCAGTCATTTTACATTAAGAAAGTCAAAGTCTGCACTCCTGTGGCAGGAGAGGGCTGATTTTACCTATCTGAACTGGGGATTGCTGGTAGAAAGCAAATTGTCTGCTTAACTACTTGAACTTTGGGCATAGTTAGAGTAAAACATGTTTTTTTTTTCTGATTGTATATAAGCCTCAGATTTATGTGAAGTTGCTCTTATTGCAGCTATGTTTAGTGGTGCCTTGTATATATGCAATCGCCAAAAGTTGAAATTCCCCTTGGAAAACTACCTCAGAACTTTACATCAGTATTGCACAACTAACTGGGCAGCTAGTTTGCACAGTGAAAAGCATACACACATTTAATTAGGACTATTTAGGTCTACAATACATTTTTACAGCACCCAGGACTATTGCTGCTCAAAGAGCATCTGGTTTGGATGCTGGGCAGCTTTACTGGCTAGGTTAGCTGTAGATTACACCAAAATAAGCACCCATCCCTCATCCAGTTACAACCACACTTCACACCTACCCCTTGCAAAGTACACATTAGGATCTTCAACTATAAATAGGCACTTTCCTGCTATCTCTACATCTAGTGTGGCGGACATTGGCATCCTAAGGCAATGTAGCAATTGCCTTATGTACACTGAAACCATTTAACTCTTGAACAGACAAAGACAGTGTGTGAGAGATGTAGTTACACATTGACACAAAAGGCCAGACTCTCAAATGCAGACACAAAAAGCAACAGATAGGTTGTCAGTGACACACACACACACACACACACACACACACACACACACACACACACACACACACACACACACACACACACACACACACACATCAATCACCACACCCACAAAGTACTAGATACATAGACCCACATATGCAATGGTGCTCACATGTAACTTATCCAAACCTCAAAGGCCTTTCAGGCACAGTCCTCAAAAACTCTGCATGCACGCAAACATGACAACTCTCATGACAACATATAAAGCCATATGTCATTGCATCTCACCTAACAAATCCATAAGGCGAAACACCCCACAACCCAATATTTTGGTCCTAGTACACTCCATTTTGAGACACACTGATGTCCTTCTTGTTAGTGTGGATAAGGACAAGGTTACAGTTGGTTGTCTGTCAGGGGTCAGGATCTGCCATATCATGCAAGCACTCAAGTCACTTACCCTCAAGTAGTGGCATGAATTTCTCATTGTCCATGTGGGCATGAATGACCTGAAACATATCTCCTTAAACTATATGAAGAGAGACAAGATTCAGCTCTCAGAATATGTATCACAAGCTGGTATGAGCCTAGCATTGAGAAGCATTCTGCCATCTCTAAGGATGATGCCACAATACCAACAGAAAATGATTGACTTTAACAAATGACTTAGATACTGGTGTCATTCCAAAGGGGTCTGATACTTGTCATTCTGGGAGGACATGGTTGACAGGCTACACTGCTTTGTCAAGGATGTTCTTCACCTGTCACCATTAAGCGTTTGAATGTTGGCCAAAACATTATTCACCCCACAGTGTCTTTTTTAAGTATTGCCAAACAGACTTTGCTACTCAGGACAAGCTAAAGATGTTACTACTCAATGCTAGGAGTCTCAAACAAAACTGCACTCTCTAGAAGTGCTGCTCACCCTGGAGAATGCTGACATCTGGGTAGTTACTGAAACATGGTTCAAAGCCACAGAAAGCACTGCAGCTGTGCATATCTATAACATCTTTCATACGTTTCAACCACCCACTGAACATGAAAGAGCAAAATGAGGAGTTATATCAATCTATATAATGGATAAGCATACCGCAAGACTGGTCAAACAATATGACATGCTTGAGTTAACATTAACTGGGAGGCATACATAGCCACAAACATGGAAGCCCAAAGAGAAAATGATCTGTAGAAGAACAGGAGTCAATCCCTCAAGTAGGATCTTAGTGAATATTTTGGCATCTGTATATAAGAAAGAAAGTAAGATGAATCCTGAGCGAGTCTTTCACACCTCTAAGCTGTCCCTGATTTTGCAGAACACCCATGATTTTCTCTTAGATTTTTACCCAGTCCACCATAAATGTTTTGATTTCCTATCAATTCTCTGATGGTTACAGTCAATCAATATTGTCACACATTAACGTTTCATGCTTATTATTATTCAAAACAAGTGTTGATGTAAAGGCCATTGTATTTTGTTAATGATTTAGAGTAATTTTTACAAAATTGTACCTCACCCCATTGTTTTTAACTTTGTCCAGAATTTTTCAACAAAGAAATTGAAAGATTTGAGGTCTTTGTCCTGATACTCGAGCAAGACCTTGACAGTGATTGATTCCCTTAGTTTTTGAGGAAAGTACACTTTTTATAAACCTCCAGGTATATACAAATGAGAGAATTCCCTGAGGGATGGGTCACCTTTTGATATAACAATGTAGTGAGTCTGTCACTGGAGAGGATTTATTAATCCTTAGGTTCTGAATGGTTGCTGGGATTTCTAATTTAAAGGACAGTGTTGCAACAGTACTTAGCTAGTCTTCCTTAATGGTGGGAGGCTACATTAGGAAAAAGGTCTATAAGATTGCTCAAGTGATGTGAACATCCTCCAAGAGGGTCTCACCCAAACAAATAACTGCTGCCAGAAACATGGCCTCAACCTGAATGCCAAAAAATGCATCATCATCCCCTTTGGGGAGAGTGATGTCCCCATGTATTATCACATTAATAACAATGTGGTAAGTACGCAATCAGTAGTGAGGGATTTGGGCACCTATTTGATAGCAGCCTGACTTTTGACCACCATGTTGCTTACATTGTAGAGAAAGCTTTTTACATGGCCCACCTCATAAGTAAGGGTATCTCATCCAGGGACAAAGAGGTCATAACATCCCTGTATTCTTCCCTTATAAGGACAATTATTGAGTACAACACCCCCTTTGGCATGTACCTCACAAAGCACATGCAGCAGCTGGAGAGACCACAAACATTCCTCACCAGGAGAATCCAGGGCCTCAAACATCTACCCTACACAAATAGGCTAAAACCCCTGTCCCTCTACTCAGTTTCATACAGACTCCTCAGAGGTGACCTCTGTCTGGCATACAAAGCAATCCCAGACCCTGCCTTGATGGGACTGCTGAATATCCGCAAGTCAAGCTCCACTCGAGTAACCCATAAGTGAGACCTCATCCTGGTCTGAGATATCAATAGAACTTGTTGGCAGGACAGATTTGTGTCCCAGACATTCCATCATCTGTGGAATAGACTCCCTCTCCACGTCAAGCAGAGTACCTTAGTATCCCTTTTTAAGCACAACCTGGATAACTGGATGGGAAACAGAAAATACACCCCTGAAATTCCACCTGTGTCCCTGGACAGGAGCTTTGGGTGCTGAATTGTCTAAACATGGGCTAAACTCTTGCCTAGGCTTATAAGGGCCTCAGGGTCAATAGCCTAGTAACTTCCTATGATCCTATAAGATGGCTGTCAATCTCTGTGGAGATCATAAGTATTTGCAAAGTTACAAATTATTCCTAGAATAAATTTGAATGGTTAATCACCAGAATGAGAACCTTCATAAACCTTCAGTGATGTAATCATCCTCATCATTAATGGCTTTTTGTCCCATTTCCTACATGAGGTTACAGTGTCACTTCAGTTATCAACATCTCTGTCAATTCAGTGCTACTCTCCTACCTTCTTCAGCAGTCATGCATGACTGTCACAGGTCTTCTCACACACTTCATCCATCTCTTTGCTGGATGCCCTCATTTCCACTTGCCTTCTTCCGGTCTCTCCCAAATCTTCTTCACCAAATTGTCTTCTGCATTCCTGCACATGGGTCTAAACTAGTGTAATCTGTTCTCTTTGACCTTCTCTGCAATCAGAGCTACTTGTGCTTCTGTTCTTATGTCCTCATTTCTTCATCTGTCTCACAGTGTGCATTTTACCACTTGTCTCAAGCACTTCATCTCCAACACCTCTAGCTTCTTCAGCTGCACTGCCTTCATTGCCATTATTTCTGTACCATACAGTAGAACTGGTCCCATCACTGTTTTGTGCACCTTACTTTACAGCTTCTTTGGCATTCTTCTGTCATACAGTAACCCTGACCCTCTGTTCTGTTAGCTTCAGCCCCTCTAATTCTAGCTCTGACTTCTTCATTCAGACTTCCCTTCTTCTCAACTGCCCCTCCCAGGTACTTGCAGGTGTTAACTTGTTTCATTATTTTCCCTTTTATCTAAGTTCTTGGCTTCTTCTGAATTCCTCCATTTGCTACCATTACAACTTTCTTATATGTACACAGTATCATCATGTGAGCCTTCAGTTTTGCATTCCATTCTGCCATCCTTTGCTGAATTTCTTGGTCAGGGTCTCCCTGTAATGTCACATCTTCTGCATGCAGCAACTTTGTTGATCAGTCCTCACTAACCTGTTTGCTAATGTAGTCCATCTGCAGTTTAACAGGTGTGGACTCAAAGCTGAGCCCTGATGAACACATAGCCTACATTAATTATAGTAATGTCTCTAGAATTTTGAACCATTGCAGGACTGCCCAAATAACCTGTCTTAGAACCTTGTCATATACTTTTTCTAAGTTTAGAAATGGCCAGATGGACTCTTTGCTCATCTCTAGCTTCACAGCTATCAGTCTCACTGCACATATCGGGTCAGTTGTGCTGCATCTTGATTTGAATCTGAACTGTTTATCTTCCATTTTATTTTCTACTAATGTATGTATTTGTTTATCAGTCATGCAGTGTGACAGGAGTTTGATACCTCTATACAGCCCACAGTTGTGAATGTCTCCTTTGTTCTTGTATAATGGCAGTAGGATGCTTTTTCTTCAGTTATCTGGGATACACTGTTTTCTCTATACTGTTATGAGTACCCTCAGGAGCCACTTCTCCCCCTAACTTGCTCAACATTTTGATCATATCTGCCGTGACCTCATCTGAGCCAGCCACTTTCTCTGACTTCATTTTAGTTACTGAAGTTCTTACTTTTTCTAGAGTGGGCTCCTTTTCTTTAATTGTAGGCTATGTCTGAAAAAGTACAGCTTCTGTGTTTTTTTTTCTTCATTTGGAAGCTGCTGGAATTATTCCTTCAATCTGCCTTTGATGCCCTGTGGATTGGTGAGCAGGTTGTTGCTGGCATTCCTTATGATAGGTGTCTGATGACTATCTGCTTTATCTTTCAATGCTTGCTTTGCAATCTGATAGAGTTTTTTTGTGACATCTACCATGTCACGTTTCAGAATCTGGTAGAGTGCCTCTGATACCTTGTTTTTGGTACTGCAACTTGTTTCTTAGCCTCTTTGTTAGCCAGCCAGTCCTTATTAGTCTGGTATGTCTTTTCTACCTTCCACTTTTTCCTGCATCCATTCTTTTTTTTTGATAATTTCCTTCCCTTCTATATTCCACCACCAGCTTTCCTTATGTACCTTATTTCCATACCTGACTTGACTCTATTTATGTTTTATAGTCCTCACACATGGTGTTTTGAGCTGCTGCTATTATTTTCAGCTCCACCTATTTCCTCTTATTCCTGAGATGCAAGTGTTCTGAGTATTTCTGTGTTCTCTTGTGCTTTTTCTACAATCAACAACTTCCAGGTCATCAGCCTAGTATCTGTTGATCTGATAGTATTTTCTCACCACTGCTTATAGCAATTGTGGCTGTGACAAAAGCAGGTACTGCCAGCACAGCTAGCTGGAATTTTGTAAATAATTATATGTCATTTGTGAATATCAAACTAATCTATACGAGATGCTTGTGTTGCAAATGTATTAGAACTGTATGTCATGTGTATATCAAACTGATTTGCACAGACGTGTGTTGAAAGGGTATTTGTAAAGTGCTTGAGTTTGAAATATATCCACAGTGTGCCTACTGCAGAGAACAGAAATGTGCATGCACTATTGTAACTGTTTAAATGTATGTTTAACAGAGGAAACTGGAGGGTTAACCTCAGTCCAGCAAACTTTAGAAAAATATCTGAAATTAAATCAGTTTATAGTCTAGGCCATAAAGATGCTATCTCACAGGTTTCAAGGCAGCCACAGACACAAAGTCTGTACTAGGAAGCTTTTTGTATTTTCTTTGGTGTGAAGTAATTGCTACTCTGAAAGCATGGAAAAATGGAATTGTTTTATGACTTCCAGCACCTGCCAAAGATCTGAGCAATAGCCCTTGTGTGTGTATTTTTACAGGTAGGTGCTAAATGCTGCCAGCTGGCAGCAATGGGGGTTTTGCTTGGGAATTAGAAGTCAGATGTCCAGAAATTATGTCATTCTGCAAACTATCCCAGCAGTAATATTTTAGATATTATTTTGAGAAGTCTCTTAGTGAGACAGAGCATTCTGTATCCTGTCTTGGACCCGACAACAAGAAGAACCATTCACCACATCATCTGTCTTGCTTTATTAGTACATTATTAGGGTATAGTAATTCTCTTAGATGCAGTTGGGAATAAAGTGAAGCTTAGTTTAGATAGCATTTTTCTTTATTTATCTGAGCCTGTCCTGCAATGTTGTTTTAAATATTTCCTGCGTTTTAAACTCTGATGTCACTGTGAATACATCCTTAGTATTTTCTTGTTATCTTATTATTTATTATTAAATATATTTAAACCTTTCATTTTGGCTGATCTTTATTTGTGAGAGTACTTGCATATTTATTTGGTGTCACTGTGTGGGTCACTCCTAATAGCCTTGCTCTTGGTCAAAATACCATTTGTATTAATATTAATTTCACTCAGTATATTGAGTACTCTTGAAAGAGCCTTAAGGTAGCTGGTGAAAGTGTCTGGTGGCAGTCACAAATACCTTTTAGTCTGGGCAGAAGGAGGCATAGCTAATAAACCTGTAGCAGCCTTTCCCAGGTGTTTTTGTGTGTGTGTGTGTGTGTGTGTGTGTGTGTGTGTGTGTGTGTGTGTGTGTGTAAATCAAATCTCAAAGAGTGTGTGTGTGTCAGCTACTTGGGTAGGGACACAAAGCACTGGTTTAACAGAGAGGGTGCTGGAGGCCTCAGATTGGACACTCAGCTGAGATCTCAACTATATAGCTGTGCTATTGGGAAATCTTATTGGGGATCTGGAGAAAGAGGGAGAAAATGGCCCCAGACTGATTGTGGTCTCTGTGTGCTCTTAAGGGGAATTGCACTTGATGCAGAGAGCGACATCTGGAAATGTTGTGTGTGTACCTGTTATCCTCCCAGTGAACATCCCCTCACAGGTACCAGTGGTGAGGCTTGAGCATCCTTGATTACTGGCCCAGAGGTGGGATATCCCTGTCACATATTGATTGGCAGTGGTGGGTCGTCACAGAGGCAACCAGTGTTTTATGCTGTGAGCTGACTGTTTCACTATGAATGACTTTGCAATCGCTGATTCTTTCCCAGTGACCTTTCCTTATTAGGAGGAAATCTGCTTGAGTTTCACGTTTGCCACTCTTGTATGTGATCTTGTGACTGTCTCTCTCTCTCTCTCTCTCCCTCTCTCTCTTGCTGAACCACGTATTGGCAACCATCAAGCCATTTATCAGACAGAAGTCTAGAATGACCCACCCCCTTCCTTATTCCTGTTGCCCTACCCATGTGGACCCAGACATATGTCATATCCTGTTCTGTCTGTCCCACTATGTATGTTCACTTGTACTATTATCAACACCAATTTGTGGTGTTCTGCTTTATCTATTAGCAACTGCTGCCTGAATGTACTCTTTTCCTCACAGTTATAACCCTGCTGTGGGGCATCGGCTAAGGTTATGAATACTGCTCTATCCTTACACTGGAGTCTGACTACCATGGGTCTGCCACAAATTCTGATGGCATCCCTCACTGTCTTCTGAAGATGCTCCCTCACTCCAATTCCTGCATTATTTCTAGTCTGTCCTTCTTCTGAGTAGTAGACTCTGGATCCCCTGCAAGTTGGCTTTGCTGCACTGGACTTCTATCTTATCTCCTGTATACAGAGGATGTCCAGCTTCCTTCTTACCATCATATCATCCACATACAAGCCCCGTCCTGACAGCAAACATATAGTGAGTGGAGCAATCCTTAGCTCATGTTTGGCAGCTTGATTGGTTTTACATCCAGCTTTCACTCATCAGAGCTTTCCCACTGATATAATGACCCTATCATACTGCCTGCATTTTGATCTATTGGCTAAGAGAGTACACACTGTGTACCTCAGACCCAGTAGGAGCCATCTAGCCTAGCTTCTGCAATGTCAGCTTTGGAAATAATATGCTCCCTTGATTTAGAATTCAGATACAAGGTCTGTGATGAAAAGTTATTCTTCTGGGAAAATGCAGTTTAGTCTCCACTGAACTGATTTCAGGTGAGACTCGAAGTTCTAAAGTGGTTGCTTTGTTTTACTATTGCTATGTGCCACATAACCGACTATCTTCCAGCTCAGACAGGATTTATTGCTCTCCTATAACAAGCTTCTGTGGCAGGCTTCCATTTGTGTACACGGTTAAACTTTTGGATCCAGTCCAGTGCATTTTTTAAAGAACTAATATGTTTTAGGGCTATGAATTTCAGTGTCCAAAGAGTGGACCATGCATTTAAAACAATGTCTACAGCAGTGGCCTGCCTATTGCAGGATCTGAAATAAGTTGTTTATGAGTAGAACTCTCGGTGATGAACACATGAGTAAAAAGCAATGAAATAACAGACCTAGCCAACTCCCCAATTTCTGTAAATGAGCAAAGTAAATGTACTCTTTTTCCTAGAATGGAGAAACATCATTTAAAGGCACGGTTACTCTGTCATGCTTTGAGCTATCTATCATTCTGTGTGTCCTGAGCTACCTATCTACCCTTACGCATGCTCTGATTTGAGCCAATGGATCTACCTAGCTTGGGCTTAAATTGATATTAAAAGTCTCACCCTGTGACTACACTAGAGATCTGGTTTATTTACTTTAAAATATGCATTTGGTCTATTTTCTCCACAGAAATGTCACTGAGAGGGACAGCTCAATGACACTACTCATGTCACAGGGGTGCAACCTAGGAATTTTCTGGAGAAGTGGCTGTGAACATCTGCCCCCCTGTGGGGGCTTCACCCCCTCCTTCATCCCCTGCTTTGACTATACTGACTTCAGGATTACTTCATTTCATCCTTTTGAAATATATTGCTCTAAATCTTACTGAGTCTTCTCTAAAATATTTCTATTCAAACATTTAGGCCAGAGCAATTTGAATTAATTCCATAAAAGGAACCCAGGATGGATTTGCAAAATGAGTGTAAAAAGGCAGGTTTACCACCTCTCTGCCTACTCCCTCAGATGAAGTACCAGTTGAAGTCCAACCTGGTGATCTGTTTGAGAGGATCAGTGCATCATATTTTCCAAAACTGATAGTGATGTGTGCCCCTAATACATTCTGTCTATCTTAAAATTCACTGTTTCAACAGACTATTGGATTATTACCTTTAAAAATGTGATAGGAGTATTAATGCTACTTATTTTATCAAATGGCTTTTGGCTTTTTACTGGTAAACCTACCCCACATAATTTTAAGTAATAATTCATATTGGCAGGATACATGCATGGACTATGTTTATACTCCAACGTACTAAGAGATTAGTAGTAGTGCAGATCATATAACTACTTACTTATTCAGTGAGTGTAAGATGAAAAACTGGCAGAACATACATCTTGAGACAGAGGTATGATGGGTATGAGGAGGCACTAAGATCCTTAGAAGACTGGGAGATTTATCTCAATGGAGCCCTAATAAAGAACATGCACATCTTTGAAACAGGCACTTGGATATGAAATAAAAATGTAACAGAAGCACAACAACAAGAAAAAGAAGTATGTGTTCAACAATCAGCAACATTCAAATATAGTGCTATAAATATAAGCATAAAAACATAAGTAAGACAATATGCTGAGTTACAGTTTAGTACAACTATTTAGTTGTTGATTACCTAGTTATGTGATATATTTGGCCAGAAGTATTTACCATAAATACAAGATTGCCATTAAAATTACCATTAAAATGGCAGAAGTGAAAGTAAGTCAATGCATGCCATCAGATTAAGTCTCAACAAAGTAGCTTGGTAGATGAAAGGTGGGACATTTTAAAAGTCTCCAGCTGGATCTTAGTGGAGGGATGTAAAGTTGTGGGGAGAGCTGGGAGAAAGCATAGGAGAAGGAGAGGATATGTCAGTTTGATAACTGCTGTAATTTAAACAGTATCATTTATATTTACTAGTTCTGAATGAGTTTAGAGTGCAACTCTATACAGAGTAAGATATTCCTATGGGAAGGAGAGAGTCTAAAATCTAGGACTAAACACAGACAAGAGTGGCCATATAGCGTAATCTGTTATGTGGAAATCTTGAAGTGATGACGTGTCTATTTTGGATCTAAGGCTGCCGTCTTTGAAGGTTTTGGTCAATTTTGATGCAAAGAAGGGAATGACTTTATGCTTTCAAGGCATAGAATACTGTAGTAGGGATCTAGAAAAAAAGATGTGTTCATTCTTTGACTAAAAGCCATTTTGCTATTCATAAAATAATATAGTGGTGCACTTTATGGAACGGGGGGGGGGGCAGAAAATACATATACAAATTCTCTTGCAGGTTGTTTGAAGTGTGCCTGTGCATGTATGTTTTGACAGGGTGCATCAGTGAGGGGCAGGCAAGATTCCAGATGGGCTAGCAAAATCTCTTTATATGCTACAAGTTCTGCTTCAGGTATCAGAACTGCAAAAGCTTCCATGACCAGAACAATGGCTTACTGATTTTGGTCAAGTTTATTCAGTATGGTACTTAAGCCTATATAACTGGTCAAGCTGAAGCACAAGAGTTTTTAAATGGCAGGTGTTTGTGCTTTGAAGAGAAGAACTAGTTGAAGTAAGAATAGTTCATGTTGTGAGGAGTGATGTGAGATTTTACTTTGTAGATAGAATAAAACGTTGTCAGAACACTTACAAGCCAAAGAAACACAAGGTAATCACCAAGAACGCCAAATTTAATGAAGCTTTTGGGCTCTCAACCCTTCATCAGCATACATAATTCATATTTAGTTCCATTTAAATAGAGGTCTCCATAAAATCACATGATCAGAACCAGCCATTAGAATTTGCTATCTAATAAAACAATATAACAATATAAAATGTAAAAACATTAAACATATATGATATCAAAATACATAATAACTTAATAAAGGGTTCAAATGTAGTAAAATATAAAAAATTATATTATTATAGCCTATCTATAATGTCATAGATTATTTAGCTGTCGTTGAACCAATACTGGCTTAATGCTAATAGCACTATTGAGACCTGGGGTGGCATCTGCTTGTAATCTAATTATCCATTCTAGCTCTAGCTACATTTGAACTCTTATATGTTTAATGTTTTACATTTTATATTGTTATATTGTTTTATTAGATAGCAAATTCTAATGGCTGGTTCTGACTATGTGTTTTTTATGGAGACCCCTTAAAATGGAACTAAATATGAATTATGTATGCTGATGAAGGGTTGAGAGCCTGAAAGCTTCATTAAATTTGGCATTCTTGGTGATTACCTTGTGTTTCTTTAGATTTTACTTTGTACCAGCAAGCATTATATTGGTCTTGCTATAATTGAGAAGCAAGGTGAAACGATTTTTAAGGTTAGTTTCAAGCTAGGCTTTGATGAAAAATTTGGAAGAAGAAAAACTATTTGTGAGTCTGGTGTCAGTGACCCTGACCTTGAGCAGTATCCTACCTTCACCTAGAATGATGCCACAATACAGTGATAAGATGATCAGCTTTAATAATTGGCTTAAATTCTGGTGTCATTCAAAGGGGATCTAATGTCTGTCTGCCTGGGATGACATGTTGGACAAGCCACGCTGCTTCGCAAGGGACGGCTTGCACCTGTCACCCCTGGGCTTCCGGATATTGGCAAAGGCTCTTGCCACCCCCATAGTGCCTTTTTAGGCAAGGCTCAAATTCTAAACCTACCACCCTAGAACACCAAAAAGGAAAAAAACTAAGGGTAATGCTGCTCAATGTCAGAAGTCTCAATCTCAAGATGCACGCACTCAAGGCCCTTCTCAATATGGAGAACATCGATGTCTGTGCTGTGACAGAAACCTGGTTCAAGGCTCCTGAGAGCACCCCAGCACTAACAGGTTTCACCTCATATCATGCGACAACACCAAGAAGGAGGGGTGTCCATATTCATAAAGGACACCCACACCTCAAGGTTGGTGGCAGATGCATCGGAGACCATCCAGGTGCAATTAACCATAGGCAAGACTGCTCTGCAATTTGTAGCATGTTACAGGCCACCCTCTCAAACTCAGGAACCTCACATGGCCTTCCTGAAAACATTGGAGGGGATAAATGTATCTCCAAACACCATCATACTAGGTGACTTCAACTACCCTAATATAGACTGGGAACACTACTCAAGCCCGAACACTCTAACCCAAAGATTCCTGGAGTTCATAAACTCAAATGCCATGGAACAACTAGTCACCATCCCCACAAGAGGAGAAAACATACTTGATCTCATCATCACGAACATGGGATCAAAATGTTCAACACCGAAGTATACCCCTCACTGGTGAGATCAGATCATAAACTAATCTCGCTGGAGGTCCTCATCCCACCCCACCTGAAACAAAAAGACCACAGTGAAAAACTTCTCAAAAGCCGATTTCACACTTCTAAAAACTAGTGTGGTCTCCTTTAAGGCCCCTGAGCCAGTGGTAAACATTACTCAAACCGCTGAATCACTTACAAATGCCTTCTACCAGCACCTACAGGACTGCATGGATCAGGCAATCCCAAACAAAACTAAGACTCTCTGTACCAAAGGCAAGCATCCAGTCTGGTGGACCCCAGCCATAAACAAGCTCTACAACAAAAGGAGGAAGCTACTACAAGATAGAGCAAAATCCTTGAAAGGTAAGACACCTTTGATCATTATAAGTAAAAAACTAAGAGCTCTCATAAAATCATCCAAGGCAAATTTTGAGAGAAAAATCGCCAAGGACTCTAAAGACAATCATAAGGCCTTCTTTAGCTATGTTAGAAACCTAGGAGGAAACTCCCAGATATGCTCAGAATTAGTTCAAAATGATGTGAAAAATACTGAACCTACACACATTGCTAACATACTGGCTGACAGGTTCAGTGCAAACTTCTCGCCCCCCCAAAAGGAGAGATGTGTATTCCAGAGGATTGTAGCCGCCCAAACATCTCCAACGCCCAGGTGAGAACTGCCCTCACTAAGGCAAAACACAGCATCCATGGGACCGGATGGTGTCCCCGGCTGTGTGCTTCATGAACTCAATGAGGAATTAAACCCACAGTTAGGACAGCTGTTTAATCTTAGCCTCACCTCAGGATACGTACCCAAGGAGTGGCGCACTGTGGTCCCACTTCATAAGGGCGGTGCCTCCACAGACCCTGGAAATTACCATTAGCTTGACAAGCCTTATCTGCAAAGCCATGGAGAGGATCATAATGGAACTCATAAATAAAGACATAGGGAACTTGCAGACTTTGGATCCAACCCAGTTTGGCTTTGTCAAAGGCAGATCCTGCCTCTTAAACTTGGTTGACTTTTTCGAGACAGTCACCAAGGCCATTGATGAGGGAAAGGCAGTCCATACAGCCTACCTCGACCTGGCAAAGGCCTTCGACACAATACCCCACTCAGGTATCATCGAAAAACTCATCAGCTTGAATGTAAACCCATACATCACAAGATGGGTTGCAAACTGGCTAAGTGACAGAACCCACAGTGTCAGAGTTGCTGGAGCCATGTCAGACTCAAAGCCTGTCACAAGTGGTGTCCCACAGGGCTCAGTCCTGTGTCCACTCTTGTTCGGCATCTACTTTTCTGAAGTACAAGCAAACACAGGAGGGTTATGGCTGACAAAGTTTGCAGATGACTGCAAACTGGGCCATAGTCGAAAACACATCTGACACAGATATCCTCCAGAAGGGCCTCACAGAAACGGATAACTGGTGCCAGAGCCATGGCCTGAAGTTAAACGCCAAAAAATGCATAGTCATACCCTTTGGGAAAAACAAGGTTACCCCTAGCTACCATATAGGTGGCAATCCACTGAGCACAGAAAAAGCCATCAGGGATCTGGGGACCCAAGTTGACAGTAGCCTTCGCTTGACACTCATGTTGCTAAAGTAGTTAGGAAAACCTTCTATATCGCCCACCTGATCATGAAGGGATTCACATCTAGATCAAGGGAGGTCATCGTCCCCTGTACTCATCACTCATTAGACCTATGATTGAGTACAATGCCCCATTCGAATGTATCTGACCAGACACCTGCTGCAGCTTGAAAGGCCCCAAAAGTTCCTCACCAAAAGGATAAAGGGTCTCAAAAATATGTCTTATGCTGCACGACTGAAAGAACTCCAGCTCTATTCAGTCTCATTCCGCTTGCTCAGAGGTGACCTGTGCCTGACATATAAGGCCATGTCAAACCCAGATTTGATGAATATGCTTCACCTCAAAAAATCTAGATCCCTCAGAACCACAAGGGCGGGAGACTTAAACCTTGACACGGTTATAAATAGAATGTGCTGGAGGGACAGATTCATCACCCAGAGACTCCCTATGCTGTGGAACAAAATCCCGGTACATGTGAGGCAGAGCACCTCGCTGGCCTTGTTCAAGAGGAATCTTGACCAATGGATGGGAGATCGCAGATATACCCCAGGGATTACTTCAGTGTCACTGCTTGACAGAAGCACAGAAAAATGATAGGCATAGTTTTTATTCAAACTAAAGGGGTGGCGAAAGCCACATAACTATGGGCTAGGCTTATAAATGCCCTTGGGCAGATAGCCTAGTATGAACCTATGAACCTATGAACCTATGGACAGCCTGTTTATAAAAAGTAGAAGAGTAAGGAACAAGGGCAGTGCCTTGTGGGTACTTTGAACTAACGCGACTGACAGGGACAGCATTTCATTTTCAGTCTGAAAGGCCTACACAAGCTAAAGATAGTTGGAAAAGCAGTCTTTAACTCTGGGCTGAAGCCAGTTATTTAAAGGTGAGAGTTAAAGAGATCATTGTCATCTAAGTCAAACACTAGTGTAAGGTAAATAAAATAATTCCTGACCGGTGTCATTTTGTCCACATATGAGGCCTATGACTGATTTAAGTTTCACAGATCACTTATTGTGCTTATAGTTGTTCAGTTACAATGTTATTGCCTGGACAGGATACTATCACAGCTATAGACCTTTATTATGCCCTAAAGCAAAGCAGGCACAGTTATTTAGGTGGCTTTGTAGTAATGTTATATAAAAAGGACCCCATGTTCAGCCTTTATTACAGAATCTGCAGTTCCCCCATCCCTATTCACAATCCTGTTCTGATAGGACATACATTTAAGTATGCCAAAACTTGTGGCATACAAAAACCACATGTTTAAGCTTTCTTGTGGCCAAAGCCAGTAATGGAGCAAGCTTTCATTAGCTCAAACAAATTTCCCAGTCACTTAAGAATGGAGGAGTTATGTGTAATGTGTACATGTACGTGCGTGCATGTGTGTGTGTGTGTGTGTGTGTGTGTGTGTGCGTGTGTGTGTGTGTGCGTGTGTGTGTGTGTGTGGTAGGGTGTGTGTTTAGTGGTACTGCATTTGTAACTTCTGCTCCCTTTCCACATAGATCTGTGCCATACTTATCAACTGTCCAGATTTTCACTGAAAGTCCAGCTTTTTGCCTCATATTTGTGGTCTGCTTTAAAAATTATATTTTTCTGGCAAATCATGAGAAAATCATTGAGGACTGAAGACAGAAAACAATGGCAAAAATTTGAGTTTCAGACTTCAAACCCTTCAGAAAATTTATGCTAATGTAAAATCTGTTATGTTTGTAAGAGCAATATTTTAAAAGTATCCCTATTTTTGGGCCTTTGTCCCCATTATTTGTGGCTTTGTCCAGATTTCTTGCTCTAAGAGGTTGAGAGGTATGATCTGTGTGCACGGAATCTTCCTCAGTAAAACAATCTCCAGCTTATCCTTTCTTTTCCATCCAGAAGGTGCACACTCTTCAGTGTTCAGAGTGTCTGAGTGAGAAGGCACACATCATTAACTGCTAGCAAAATCTAATGATGTGCAAAACAGGAGTCAGCTTAATACTTGCTTGCTGCATCTATGAGAAGATGTGGAAGCTGCAAATCCCATTACATTAACACTGAATCTGCTGACTGTATAGACACAATCAGCAGCACCAGTTAAGCTAGAAAGCAAGCACACATAGGGTTATCTGTTTCCATGATATTCAGGTGAGGCTAAGATGCATGACCCAGTTCACTCAGTGAAATGCCACCTCACAATGAGCGTGTATGTGTGGTCATATTTGTATGTGTGTATATTTGTGTTTGCATGTGTTTTTGTGTTAGTGTGCATGTGTGAGTCTGTGTGGGATTTGTCTATGTGTGTGTTTGTCCTATGATACGCAGTCTTGTTCTAATGGGACACACCTCCTAATTTAAGCATGTCAAAACTTCTGTCATGCAAGAAATTGCATGCCGCTTTAACTTTGTTGAAGTAAACTTCCATTTCTTTGTAAAAGGATAAAGCATGTAATTTAAAATGATTTAGGTAGTGAGATTTTGCTATCATAATAACACTTCAGCAAGTTGGAAAGCCAATAGAAAATCTAAAGCATGTCATTAAAAAAAAAACAGAAGCAGAAATATAACACAATCTTGGCATCAAAATAATATAATTTTGTACAGTACCTGGTACTGGGGTATTCTCACACCAATACAGATCTTGGCATTTGCTGCAAAAAAAAAAAAAAAAAGTCCCTAAATTTGAATCACTTGAAGGAAGTGCACTGATTAATTAAGGAAAATGTTATCTTACTAAAGCCTATCTTGCTTCTGAAACATTTCTGAAATGGCATGATTGTCATGATACCGCAAAATTGATGACTGAGTTGTGAGATGTAAATGGTTTTAATGTAAACTGAAAGTAAGCAAATGCATAAAGAGAAGTTAAGAGTTACATCAAGCCTCTGAGTGCGGTCACTAAACCAGTTCATCATATTTTCATGCCTGACTTGGAGCTTTAGTTGGCTGAATCGTAATAGCACTTATATATGCATCATGCAGTTCAACAAGCACTGGTAAACGGCTATTTGTTAGCAGTTTTTATATATGATTTGTGGGGTCTATATTAGAAGACCGAAGACACATTCCTTCGAATGCATCTTGGTCGAACTTAAAAGGCAGAAAATGCAAAATATTGAACGGGCTGTTAAGTGACTTCTTTCCCTGGGAAAGAATTCACTTGGCCGCTTCGGTACTTTGCTGTTTTCAGCACTGTAGTGCGGTCTCGGAGTTGGTATATTTAAGTAGGGGGGTGTAGGGGGCAAAGCCCCCCACTTAATGTAATATTTGAAATTAATTTTTTTATGTTGGAACAGCGATTTTTTTCCCTTGGAAAAAAAATCACTGTTCTGACACTGAGATTGTAAGCTTTCGCTTACATAGGGTCGATCAATCACCGTTTGCTTTTTTAAACGTTTGGTGATTTAATATAGACCTGATTTGTGATATAAAGGCCAATTTTGACAAAAAATGTTAGAATATTCATGAAGTATGACACAGAAAACTGACCAAGGATAAGACATTACCATTATTTTACATATGTGAACTCAAGACATTTATTTACCGCCTCATCTCCTTCTAAGAACGACTCCTCCTTTGATTATATATTAGTCATACAACATTCATGTTATTTGAACTATAAAGAACCAACAACCACAGGCAAATATTAAGGTAGTACACTACATTCAATTAAAGTGTTATAAAGATTATAAAAATGTGATACTAGTCAACCATTTCAATATTTAGAAAACAACAAAGTTACCATCATTTATTAGTTCAAAAGAACACCTGCTGGGAAATAGAAAAAAAATTGAGCAAACACCAAATTAAGAATGATCTTTCATTAAAAAAGACTAGAATCCAGGTTTGTTGGGTGAATCTCCCAGGTGTAAAACTCCCAGCCAGTTAGCCAATCAATATATATATATATATATATATATATATATATATATATATATATATATATATATATATATATATATATATATATATATATATATATATATATATATATATAGTCGACTTCACATAATCGAACACCCAAGTGTTCGACTTTCATATGGCCGAGACCATATGATCGAACATTTGAATGTTCGAAAATGTGAAAAAAAAACCCAAAAAAAAACCAGTGCTAGCAGGGGTGCAAGCCCTCTTGCACCCCCCAGCCCCCTGCTATTTAAATATACCAACTCCAAGATCGCACTACATTGCAGTAAAGGGAAAACTTCCTGTTCCATGCTCTATGGAGATCCCCATTCATACCGTTCGAACTTTTAAAAGTTTGATCATATAGTCTTGGCCTTATGAAAGTCGAGCTTTTAAAAGTTCAACCTTCTGAAGGGGACCCATATATATATATATATATATATATATATATATATATATATATATGGTTAAAATCAAAATCCTGAAACCAAAATCCTGAAAACTCAATCCTGAAAGCCCAAAATCCTGAAACTCAAAATCCTGAAAACACAAAATAGACATACTGATGTCATTGTGGCTTTGCTATTGTTAGCCCTGTGGTGTTAGGTCATTTATGTTAGGGTTAGGGGCAGTTTAAGTGAGTTAGGGTTAGAGGCGGTTTAAGTGAGTTAGGGTTAGACCTTAGGGTTAGGTTAGGGTCATAGATATAGTGTCTTTATAGTGACATATTAGCATTATTTGTGTTTTCAGTTGATTTTCAGGCTTATGAAGTTTCAGGCTTCTGAATGGAACCATATATATATATATATATATATATATATATATATATATATATATATATATATATATATCTGTGTGTGTGTGTGTGTGTGTGTGTGTGTGTGTGTGTGTATACATATTGTCTGTGTGTATGTGTGTGTGTGTGTGTGTGTATGCACATTAGAAAATCTGAATTTAATACCTCTTTTTAGGTCTAGTGGACAAAGGTAATTTTTTTCTTTTTAATTTTTAGTATCCTATGGAGATTAATGCTATAATAGTATCATACTTCCCCCAAACTGGTGGTATAGATTTCAAATTAATATAGTGGTAGACCACCACTCAACTGTTGAACTGTTTAACATCTGCTTGTTTGAGAGTTGCATGATGAAGGTGGTAAAATGATTCTAAGGATGAGATGAAAAGTTCTTACCTTCTCACCCACTTTCTTTTTCCAAAATCTTTGGAAAACTGGTATGTGGCCAGCATTTTATTTACTTCCATGAAAAAATAAATACTTGATCTTTAAACATATAGCTGTCTTCAGAAAACAATATAGCTTGTATGCTGTCAATTTAGCTCAGAGGAATAAAACTGTGCAATGTTAATGAACTATGTCATGTAGAGCAGGGTTTCATTCCCACAACATCCACTTGCAAACTATACAAGTAGTTTAACTAGCTGGTGCTCCATGGTCACTGCTAGAAAAGGGACACAATTCCAGTGGGCTTAGCTGGAAGTGCTGTGGTAATCATACTAGCAGATAGCCATGGTATCCACTGTTGTTCTAACTTTAGACATTTTCAAAAACTCAGGGTTGGCTTGATATGAGAAGATCTTGTGGTGCTCAGTGATATGGGGGGTGGGGGTATGCCAGTTGCATGTTGTCTATCCTCCTTACAACACTTCATACAAAAGTGCCGACCTGCTTGTCTTATACTTTAAGAGTCATGGGCCTTTATGTTGAGGCTACTGTTTTTGTTATCTTTTTGCACTGTTTTATGTTGTGTTCAAAATAACTTGTTTATGCATAAGATACAGCAGTGTATGTTAGCCGCTCCAGTACTGAGTCCCATATCCCCATTTGTCTGATTTTCTTTGACTATACTCAAAAATGTCGTAAACAATAAAATGTATTATTAAATATTCAAGAGACCAAGGCTATAATATTTTATTGTTACAAAATGGAAATTATATAATAAAGGCTTGTCTCTATTCAAAAATGCGCATGCTGATTGGATAACCCAGTCAGGGTGCACATAGTAAATACATGATATCCCAAAAGAAATGAGTCAGGTGTATGACCTAATGGACCAGTTGTGCATACCTCTCTCCCAAATCTAATTTTTTTGTTGTTATTATATATTTTCTGCAAAATGGTTCAGCAAAGAAACTGAAACCAACAGCATGGAGAAATTGACATTATTTAAAAACATCTAGTCAATATGCTGTTTGTAAATTGTGCTTTCCACAGAAAAAAACCTCCACCTTCTCCACATTGCTAAGTGAAGTAATTAAACTATGGAGAAAAAAAGAGCTTTCTCAGGCCAGTAAACTGCTCAGTAGAACAGAACAGGTTATTAAAAATAAAGTTCAACACTCGATGTTTCCAGTCTTGATAACTTAATACAACAAAAGAGATTACTCAACAATGTTCTAGAAATGCACAGTAAATATCTTCAATACCCCAGACTATAAAAAAACTGGCAGAACACCACTGATGTATGTTTGTACAATAACATTATTTAGAATAGGTAAGATTTTTTTATTAAATAATGTCATTGTATAAAAGCAAGAATCCATGACTGGGTGTAGGTAATGTAGGATTTAAACATGGTTGGCTCTGCTTAATCACTCTAGCTTCGCCCTTGTGATAAAACTATGTTAGCTGTGGATAAATCCTGCATTGCCCACACCCAGTTGTGGATTATTGCTAAAGTATTAAGTGCTTTTATGCACATTTAATATTTTGGGTATCATATTACAGTAACCTAGGACAGGGTACATGGTTCACATCTTTTCTTTTTAGAAACAAATAGTATCTATGGTTGTTGAACTGCATGCCTGTTGGGTACAACTTTGCACATTAAAATCAGCTTTCCCTGAATTATTGCAGGTTTTAGCTGGAAACAAAACTGCTTTCTTAATTTTAGTTTTAAGTGATAACTTTTCACTGTATACTCTGTGTAATAAATCACTGTTAGATGAGTTCAGGGTGATAAATCATACAGTTTGAAATTTATTACAAATATGTCTTACAGAATAAATCATTTTATTTTGTATTTGCATAGCATTATGTTGCTATTTTTTATTTGTTGCCATTTCTAATTGGGATCTGTGCCTTCACGTCAGAAGTACTTTATTCTCAGCCATACTTCCAAAAAAGTAATCCAGCATCATGAGGTTTGTTTCATGTTATCATTTCAAAATAATTGTGCTTAAAATATCTGTCTCATTGATTCTCTGGGAATAATAAGTGTTTGTATAAAGAAAGCTTTATTCTTTGCAAATGTTTTAATGTTTGTATTTTAAACATTTGCTCAACATTTACTGTTGTAACTCTTTCTGAAGAAATGTTTGTAGTTGATGCTAAAGTTGATTATAGCTAAATAAGTCTAGAAGTTTACTGTGACCAAGAGAACAATTAAATAAAATAAAAAGAGAGATAAAAACAATTATTAAGAATGTAAGGTCATATGCACTACAGTTCTAAGAAAGCATGAGAGATTCGGCTTCAAGTAACTCTGCAAACCCCAAAGGGGTAACATCAGTATGATTTTGCATTGACTTTTACAAGGTAATCATTCCATAAAACTGGTGAATGTATTACGACCTGCAATTCTCCAAACAACATGCTTATTCTAAGGTTAACATTATATATTTACTTTAAAAGAAAACTGCATCATACCCTGTCATTTTCTTGCAATCCTTTGAGACATTAATATACCCTATTTTAAGCTGTATATGAAACTGATGTACTGGACTCATGGAAATTAGATGTCATGAAAAACAGGTGAGCAGAACACAAAAGGGTTTCATCTTGATCATGCTGCAACATATGCAATCAGAGAAAAATAGATTAGAACAGAAAGGAAAACTAATTATTGCAGTACTATTTATTTACATCCGCTGTCTGGAAACGTTCAGTTGGTTTGATACCTTTTTCAGTGAAGTCACAAAAGGAAAAGCTCTAATAAATAGTAAACATAAATATGTGGCAAAAGTGCAAAGCGCAAAAGTTCTGATGTGGCAAACAAGTACATTTGTGCTAGACAGGCAGAAGAGATTAAGATACAGTCATAGTACACATGCATTGAGCTTCTGAATACACACATATGCACAGAAATTGATAAAGTTATACTGGCAAGACTTTGTCCTTTGTGAGCAACTGTCTAAACTGTAATTGCAAAGAAGACAAATCACTCCAAAGCAAATTGCATTTGAAGTGCAAATCTATAGGAAGTGCAAAATAGGAAAATAGTTGTTTTTGCAAGGTGCAAGCCTCCTGCATTTCCCAAACCCTCACTACTCGCATATACCCAGTATGAGGTTGCACCACCATGGAGAAAGGAAAAATCTATGGGACACTGCCATCTTAATTAATATTCAAAAAAGCAAGCAGTCATATATAAATGATCAGTCATATAGGAGTCACTAATGTGTCTCACACAAGCGTGACTCCTGGTTATATTACTAGGACTTTAGTTATTCATAAAACAATGCTTTTGCATGTCTATTCAGAGGAAACATACCTTTTTTACATTCTTTAAGAAAGTTTTGCTTTCCTGAGTTATGCTTAAATATGATAGGAAGCTTATTCCCCCCTTGTTTGCCACCATAAACTGGACAACTGGCATCAGCAAATTAGTTGCAACTATCTTTACTTTTAGTTATAGTCATGACATTTCATAGGATCATAGGAGATTACTAGGCTAACAGCCCCAGGACCCTTACAAATCTAATCAAGTTCAACCTATGTTCCCAAGGGTGTCTGGTTCAAGCAGACACTAAAATGAGAACCTATTGCCCCTGTCCATGAGGGGCCACAGGTGGAACCCCTAGGGTGAATTTCTGGTTACCCATCCAATCATCTAAATTATGCTTAAATAGGGCCAATGAGGGGCAACCTCTGTGAGACAAATCTGTCTCTCCACTCCAGCTAGTTCTGCTGTTCTGCTGATGTCACATACCAGGTTAAGGTCTTTTGAGCAAGTGACTTGTGTGACATTTGACTTGTGAATGTGCAGCATTTCCATTAAAGGTGGGTCAGAGATTGCTCTATATACAAGGCAGAGGTTATCTCTGTCTTTATAACACAGAGTAGAGTAACAATGATTTCAGTCTGTCCGCATAAGACAGATCTTGAAGACCCTGAAGTTTCTTTGTAAGGAACCTTTGTGGTCTCTCCAATTGCTGCAGGTGTTTGGAAAGGAACATACCAAAGGGAGTGTTGTATTCTATTATTGGCCTAATGAAGGAAGAGGACGGGGGGTTATAACCTCTTTTTTTTCTGGAGGCAATGCTCTTACTTATGAGATTAGCAATATAAAATGCTCTTTTTATCACTATGGAGACATGGTGATCGAAGTTAAGATTTCTGTCAGCCTATGCCCAGATCTCTCACTATTTACTGTGTGCTTAGGATATTGCTATTGATGTGGTAGTTTGCAAGAATATTACCCTTGCTGAAGGGGAAGATAATGCATTTTTTTGCATTAAGTTTAAGAGCATGACTTTGGCACCAGTCATTAGTCTGTGTGAGACTTTCTTGCAGGATGTTGTGATTGTTAGGGGTTTCAGTGATTGCTCCCAGTTTGCAGTCATCAGCAAACTTTGCCAGCCACAGTCCATTAGTTTTAGCCTGTACTTCAGAGACGTAGATTCCGAACAGTAGGGGTCCCAGAAACTATCCCTGTGGAAAGATGAAATCTCCTACTTTGACTGTATAAGTTCTATCAGTAAGCCAGTTTTCAACCCACCTGAAAATATATGGGTCGATACCCAGCTGGTTGAGTTTATCAATGATGCCTGAGTGGGGAATTGTGTCAAAGGCCTTGGCTAAGTCTAAGTAGGCCATATGAACAGATTTGCCCTTTTCTAGGGATTTGGTGACTGCGTCATAGAAGTCTTCCAGTCAGTGGTTCACAGAGATAATCGTAGTCTAGCTAATAGCGTGGCAAGGAAGGAAACAAGTGACATACTGGGTTAATTTAAACACTGTGTTCTGATTATCTAAAACTTGAAAAGGGCATATTATTGTGTGTGATATCCTAATATTTGAAAAGTGACGTGTAAACGAACGCAACATGTCTGAGATCCCAGTAATGGTGATGTTCACCGCAAAGGTGAAAAAACGGACTTCCATGAGTAAAATCTGATATTTTATTATACAAAATTGAATCGTTAAGCGCTTTCACCCACTAATCGTAGGCTTCCTCAGAACAAAGAATGATTGATATTACACACTTTAAATACTCCTTTTGGCGCCAATTTTCAACTGACATTTAAAGGAGTATAACATATTAACAAAATTGCATTAAAAACAGCAATATGAAACTTCATAATAAAAACATCTCATAAAAATAGTGATAACAATACTCAAATTAATCCACTACACTAAAATATATATTCCTATGAATATAAAACTATAAAAACATAAATAATCATTATATATGTGTATTTGTATTTTATATTCTATGTTCTAATGTGCATGAACAACCCTAACGGAAACTGTAATACATAACCTTGGACACATTAGAACATAGAATAGAATAGAATAGGGATAGAATCAAATTTATAAATGAATTAATGTCCATCGTATTGGAATACAATTTCATTTTTTACGAAGGAGAAATTTTTAGGCAGGTTAAGGGCGTAGCTATGGGGGCAGCTTGTTCCCCCATATATGCCAATATGGTCATGCTCAATTGGGAAGAAGAGACCATTTTTAATAGTGAATATCAAGCAAGAATTAAATATTATTCACGTTTTTTAGATGATATTTATATCATCTGGGAAGGAAACCAGGATTCATTAGACAACTTTATTATATATTTGAATATATTTGAACAATAGTAGTTCTTATCTGAAGTTTACATCCACCAGTAGTAGTACTGGAGTTCCATATTTGGATACTATGGTTACCAGAAAGGATAATAAATATCATTCTAGAATTTATAGGAAAAAAACGTTTACTAATTCATACATAGATTTCGGAAGTTGTCATCCAATAAGGACCAAAAGAAATATATATAAAGGTCAGTGTATAAGGGCACTGAGAATGACTTCTTCTTCTTATACAGATATGGTTGAAGAGATTCAGTTCATCACCTCATTATTTTTGGACAGAGGTTACAATATGCACATGATGAAAAAGATTAATATTCAAGTGATGGAACAATGGGGATCAAAATTTGCTCTTTTATTAGGAACAAAATTTAGTACTACCTCTGAGATAGGTTCAGGTACTATGTGTAAAACTAATGACGCTTACAAAAGATCTTGTATCATAGAATACGGACACAGTAGTGGTCAAATTAAGGATATAATGAGTAAACATTGGTACACATTGTTAGTAAATGAAGAGATGACAGAATTGTTAGGAACTAAACCAAGTTTTGTATTTAAAATGGGACAGAATCTGAAATGTATACTGGAGAAAGGCTCCAAAGTACAGGATAATAACAAGAATACACATACTTCTAAATGTGGTGCGTGTTCACAGTGTAGTTACATTATGGAGGACAAAGAATTAGTGTTAAGAAATGATAACAGAACAAAAATATTTTTTAAGAAAGGGAATTGTAGTACCAAATTTATTGTATATCTGGCAGTATGCTTGGTATGTCCCAGTTATTATATTGGGAAGACTGAGCAGCATTTTAGGAAAAGGATATATTCACATATATACAGTATTAGGACAAAAGATGAAAAAAATGCACTAGCCAGACACATTATGAATAAAGGTGTAGACCATCAGTTTAGATTTGGTATATTAGAAGTTGTGAGGACAAATCCCAGGGGGGGTAATATTAAAAGCAAACTTGCTTTTAGAGAGTGTTATTGGCAAATACTATCTGATGCCACTACCCCCCCCCCCCCCCGGGATTGAATGACTTCATTTCAGTTAAACCCATTCTTGAGAATTATTGACACATAAGAGTAAGACTTAATGTGTCCAAGGTTATGTATTACAGTTTCCGTTAGGGTTGTTCATGCACATTAGAACATAGAATATAAAATACAAATACACATATATAATGATTATTTATGTTTTTATAGTTTTATATTCATAGGAATATATATTTTAGTGTAGTGGATTAATTTGAGTATTGTTATCACTATAAGTTTCATATTGCTGTTTTTAACGCAATTTTGTTAATATGTTATACTACTTTAAATGTCAGTTGAAAATTGGCGCCAAAAGGAGTATTTAAAGTGTGTAATATCAATCATTCTTTGTTCTGAGGAAGCCTACGATTAGTGGGTGAAAGCGCTTAATGATTCAATTTTGTATAATAAAATATCAGATTTTACTCGTGGAAGTCCGTTTTTTCACCTTTGCGGTGAACATCACCATTACTGGGATCTCAGATGTGTTGCGTTTGTTTACACATCACTTTTCATCTGTATATCCTAATATTTGTAATAAGCAACATACTGGCTTGTTGTAAATGCTGTCATTTTATTATCTATTAACTGAAAAAGGCATATTACTGTTAGATATCCTAAAATATTTGAAAGAGCAACATATTGGCTTCTCATAACGCTGTGCTTTGATTATTTAATAACTGAAAAAGGCTGATTCTGATTGATGTCCTAACAAATCTATAGTGAATGGAGATAAATGTATGTTAATATGCATTGGCTAACTAGTACCACTTACAGCTAAGCATATTTATCCAAATGCTGTTGCTTGCTATGTAATTGACTTACAACTGTGTCAAACTGCTATTTAGTGTAACTTTCTGCTGAATATTTAAGTGCTTATAGGTCTATTACACTGTCCTAATCTGCACCCATATTTCTTCCTTTTCCTCCTAAGAACACTACTCAACTCTCCTATCTAACTTAGCCCAGCCCCTAGTAAAGGCTCGCAACAGGAAGAGACTGCAGCTTGTATTCTCTGAAACCTCCTGCAGTCTAAATATTTTGTGATAAGTTCACACACTAAAGAAGAGACAAGGTTAATATTATTTGAAATGATCTTATATAGATTGGAAAATAGCATTGTAGTGTTCTGCTGGGAGCCTGCAGCACTGGCAATATCAGACTAGGCTTCCCCTACAACTGAGCAGCTAGAATTCAAAAAGTAAAGGAACAAACAAATGTATTTTCAAGGAAAACAATAACTTCAATCTTACCCATTTACTCTGTATTCCCGTTCTAACCTGAACAGTACATACAGATTGTCTCTGCAATCTAGCAGTCTGGCTGGGCCCTGCTTGGCTCATTCCGCTCCCCTACCCTGCCCCCATTTCCCACATGCCCCCACTATATCTAGATTTATTCCAACCCCACATCACCTGACCACCCCTGCACCTATCAGCTACCTCACAGCATCTACCCTAACCACACCCCTAATTGGCTCTCTACCAATAGACATACACAGTAGCAAGTGCCCACACCACCACACCTACCTCAATTCTCTAAACACACTTTTTCTAATAACCCAAGTACTACTTCCACAAATTATGAAAGTCGTATTAACATCTCTCTTGCTAACCCTCACAACCCTAGCCTGCACTACATCCATACATGCCGACATACCATTAAACAGCACTACTTTCCATGCAACACATATTTCCACACATATAAAAACTCATATAAATTTCCCAGTCTGTTCTACATTATTTAATGACAGCTCAATACTACACATACATAACAAGTACATTCCAAGACCCCACACTAGAAAAACATAATATAGATCTAACACAGAAATAGCAAGCACAATTAGACTTACACTACTTATTAGAAAATGGTTACTCATCTCAGGAGACATTCACCTAATGCAGGACCATGCAATACCATAGCATCTACCAAACACACATCAGACCAACTTATTATTAATGTTAACTCTAGGAGTATATCTAACAAACTACCTGACTTACACGCATTCATAACCCTCTACTCCCCTGACATATTGACCATTGCAGAAACCTGGCTGAAAGCCAACACCCAAAATGAAGAAATCTTGCCTCCAGGATATAATATTTTAAGACTAGATAGAGAGGTTTGGAAGGGGGGGTTGCAATTCTATTTAAAAACTCACGCAACCTCTAACCTCTACAAACTACTCTACCCAAATTTCATAATGCCGAACCCTTAGGCTCTGTTCTATTTCTAAATAAGAAAAAGAAAATCAACACTCTTTGCAGTTACATCCCTCCAGGAAACAACTCTCCTTTAATCGAGGAAATCTTACAATAGACTAGAGATAACCTCCCACAAGAAACTATTCTTCTAGGTGACCTAAATACTGACTGGCTAGCCCGCAACTCTAACATCCCCACTAACCATATTAATTTATTTGGGTTTTCTCAACTCATTCAAGAGCCCACTAGAGTGGACAAAAAATCCCTAAAACAATCTATTCTTGATTGGACACTGGTGAACTGCTCCAAACAAAATTACCAGACAGGCTGTCTACAAGATGGCTTTAGTGACCACCTCCCCACATTCCTCCTAAGGAAACGTACAAACATACCCAAGCCCATAGTCTACAGAAAAATCAGAGATTACCACAAGTTAAACCCACAGGATCTTAACACTATTTTAAAACAATGTAACTGGAAACCACTATAGACCCTAGAACTAGACTAGTCAGTCGACTTCTTCAACAGTACTTTTACCAATGTCCTTAATATTTTTGCTTCTATTAGAAAAATTAGAGCAAAAGCAAACTATGCTCCATGGCCAAGTAGAAGTACGAGAGCCTTACTAAAGTCCAGAGATAAGGCCTGGACAATCTGGAAAAAAGATAACACTAGCCTAGCAAAACAAAACTACCAACACCTTCAGAATCAGTCCAAAAAACAAACAAGACTTGATAAACAGAACTACTTCCTAGATATCCAAAGCAAACACTCTAAAAATCCCCAAAAGTTTTGGCAAGCTATTAGCTCCCTACTAAAACCTGGCAAAACTACCACTCCAGCTTCCACCTCCACCAATAATAATAATGACATAGCCGGCCTCTCATTTTAATCATCACTTCACAGAATCCATTCAAACACTATCCACCAAACTATTCAAAAACAACTAAATATCTATGCCAACCATAAGCACTGATAATACATCTTCCTTTACTCTTTCACCTGTTTCCACCTCTGTAATTAAAAACCTCCTCTTAAAACTGAAACCCACCACTCTTGCAGCTGATGGTATACCTGCTAACTTCCTAAAAATAGCTGCTGAATTCTTATCCTATCCTGTCTCAATCCTTATCAACCATTCCATACAAGAAGCCTATATCCCTCAACTGTGGAAAGTCTCATATTATTCCACTGCATAAAGGTGTCAACTCCTATGACTTCTCAAATTACCGTCCCATTGCCATTTTGTCTCCCTTATCTAAGCTACTTGAGAAATGTATACACTCTCAAGTCATGCATTTCCTGAATATGCATAATCTCCTCTCCACTACCCAACACAGCGCCCACCCACACCACAGTACAACCACCGCTCTTCTCTCTTTCACTAATCTGGTTAATCAACACAGAAATAACAATACATTTTTTTATCTGCTATATTCTTAGATCTCACCAAAGCATTCAACATGGTCTCACATTCCATACTATTAGATATTCTAACCTGCCTATCCTTTGCCCTTTCGACTATTGCATGGTTCAAAAACTATCTATCTGACAGGGAGCAATCCATCCAATGGCAAGGTGTATTATCTCTTCTACTTCCTACTACCATAGGTGTACCACAAGGCTCGATATTGGGCCTGCTTCTTTTCTCTACCTTCACCAACAAATTGCACGCCTCCACCCAGCATGCCACACTTATAGAGTATGCTGATGATTTGACTCTAATCTGCTCAGACCCATCTCTTACCACTCTACAACAACTCACCCAAGAATCCTTTAGCTCCGTGGAAAGATAGATTACTGATATCCAACTTATCTTAAATCCCAATAAGACTAAATTACTCCTATTCACGCCCAACAAATGTAAAACCTCTCCTCTTTCCTTTTCTATCACTTCCAGAAATGGTGCTGTCATTTCTCCATCTGCCCATACTAAACTCCTCGGTGTAGAAATAGACAAGAATCTTCACTTTGATGTCCATATTTCTCAAACCATCAAAAAGGTACATAAAAAATGGGAACCCTATATAGACACAAAAACTTTCTATCAGATCAGGCACGGGTCACCTTAGCCCAAACTCACCTATTGTCCACTTTAATGTATGCAGCACCAATCCTGACCCAGGTCAGAAAACTTGACCTTGACAAACTTGAGTCATGTTACAATAAAATTGCCAAGTTTGATAACAACTCCACCTTCAGAACCCATCACTGTCTGGCTCTAAGGGAGCTACAATGGCTAGAACTTCCACAATTACTTAGTTACCACCAACTAGTCATCGCATGCAACATTCTAAGAAATCCTGACTAAACTCCAGCACTAAGTCAACTACTGACTCAATACATAACAAATCTTCCTCTCTGCTCTACTGACAAATCCATCCTCTCTATTACTAGGGCTATTAACACTTCAGGGAAAGCATTATTCTTCCACACCATAGTGAGAAACTGGATTAACCTTCCCAATTCTGTTACTTCTGCATTGAATTCCACACAGTTCAAAAACTCACTTAAGTCACACCTTATGAATTCCTGGCTATGTCCATGTATTACATAATACTTGGGATACATACTTATGTCTCCAGCAGGGCCTATTTATATCACAGGCAAGGTTTAAGTCTTTAGAATTGGTAATTATGGTGCTGTTTCTTTTGTGGATTTGCAGGAGGTCCATCAGAGTGGAGTCTGACAATGCCCTGTATGCCTCACATCAAAAGCCTGTAGGAGACAGAATACAGGGATAGGGTCTTGAGGTGTTCTGCACAGGAAATTTTATTTACGCCTGTATTCTTTTAGTAAGGAGCCTCTGCAGACATTCCAATTGTTGGATATGCCTGGTTAGGTACATATCAAAGGGGGCATTGTACTCAATGATAGATCTGATGAATGCCAAATACAGTGGAACAATGACTTCCTTGGACTTAGATGCCATACCTTTGTTTATAAGTTGCGAAATATAAAATGATTTCCTCACCACTGTACACATGTGATGGTCAAAGGCTAGATTACTATTTACGTGTGTCCCCAAGTCCCTCACTACTGGGTCAACTATAAGGGGTGTGTTGTCAATATGATAGTTACCAGGGATGGATGACTTCCCAAAGGATACTATTATGCATTTCTTGGCATTTAGTTTTAGTCCATGGCTCTGATACCAGTTGTTTGTCTGGTCATCCCCTCTTGGAGAACATTTGTGTCAGTGTGAGATTCAATAACAGCTCCTAATTTGGAAACATCTGCAAATTTAGTCAGACAGAGACCACTGATATTGGCCTTGACTTCTGAGAAGTAAGTGCCAAAAAGGAGCGGTCCAAGGATGGATCCTTGAGGGACTCCACTTGTGACTGGCCTCTTTGTAGAGGTGGACTCCCCAATTCTAATTTCCTAGGTCCTATCTGTGAGCCAGATGGCTATCCACCAGGTGAACTATGGGTTTGTACCTAACCTCTTAAGTTTGTCAACAATGCCCTAGTTGGGTATTGTGTCAAATGCCTTGGCCAGGTCAAGGTAGGCAGTGTCAATGATTTTGCCCTCATCCATTGCTTTGTGACCTTCTCAAGGCATGATCTGCCCTTGATGAAACCAAACTGGGTTGGGTCCAGTGTCTGGAGGTTTAATCTATCTTTATTGATCATCTCCATGATAATTCTTTCCATGCCTCTACATATAAGAGTAGTGAGACTTTTGTGTCTGTAGTTTCCAGGGTCTGTAAATGGCCCACCTTTGTGCAGAGGGATGACGGTTGCCTTTCTCCATTCATGAGGCATGAAACCTGTTTGGAGGCTACAGTTAAACAGTAATTCCAGAGGCCCTGATAGGTCATGTTCATGCTATTTAGAAAGTATCCTAGGATTTTGTCTAGGCCCATTGATGCAGTGTTCTTGGTCTTAGAGCATTAAGAACCTGTTGCCTAGTGATAGTAGGGGGAGTTATATTTGATGATATTTCCTGAGGGAAGGTTGAGGGGGAAAGATGGGGAAAGTTGGAGCTGAATTTATCAGCCAGGAGGTTTGCTATATCTTCTGATCAGTATAGGTGACTCCATTTACAATGAGCACTGCACACAATTGTGTATTGCCTTTGAGGTTGTGGACATAGCTAAGGAATGCCTTGTGGTTGTCCTTGGTCTGGGAGGCCAAACGTATCTCAGATTTGGCTTTGGTAGACTTTGTTTGTCCTCTGAGTTCTTTGTTTCATTTGATGAGAATGCTTTTATCCTGCTGGGTGCTGCACCTCCTAATTTTGCCATGATTTTCTTCCTCCTGTTATACAGCCTATTGATTTTGTGATTCCAACAGGGTGATTTGTTCTTTGAGTTAGTTGACTGTACTTCTTTCTTGTCGGTACAGCTGCCTCTATGAAGCTATTAACATGATTGTACAGGGTTTCTATGAACAGTTCTGCATAGGCAGCAGTGTTTTCAGGGGTTATGGGAGCTTGAAATTTTGCCAGGTTCTCACTTAATAGCAAGAGGTTAGCCTTAGAATAGTTCCTGAATACTCCAGGTTTAGCTGGGAGTCCAGGTTTTATTTTTACTTCAAAGCAGACCATTTTGTGGTCTGACCCTTACCAGGGAAGGCATTACAGTAGGGTGTGTGCAGCATTCTGGCATATTAGTGAGGACCAGATCCAGTATATTTGCACCCCTGGTTGTGGTACTGGCTATCTGGTCCAGGGAGTTTGTGTTTACAAAACCCAGGAATCTCTGTGCATGTACATTTGGTGTTGTATAGGATTCCCAGTTAATAGAGGGATAATTAAAGTCTACCATGAATATGGTATTGGGTTGGATGGTCAGTGTTTTTAATAAGTTTCAATAGATGGTATGGTTTTCCTGGGTCATGGGGGACCTATAGCTTGCAAATGAAGTGGTACTGAATTTTGCCTATGGTGATTTGAACATGGAGCAGCTCAAGTGCATTGTCCTTTTTGACCAGCCTTGAAGTATATTTATTTTTGAAGTAAATAGAGACACTTCCACCTTTAGTCTCTGCCTGTGAAGTAGCTGGACTAAATGTATGGAAGGCATTATAACCTTGCACTTATGGTGTGCTCTCTGCAGCTTTAAACCACGTCTCAGTGATTGTACAGATGTCAGCATTCTCTAGGGTAAGGAGAGATCTAGGAAGTGGAGTTTTTTGTTTAGACTAGTAGCATTGAGCAATAATACCTTTAGATTTTCTTGTTTTTAATTTGCTTTGTTGGAAGTACTTTCAGTTTCTAATATTTGAAAGCCTAGGTGGGAGACATACAGACCATCCCTTGCAAAGCATAGTGATCTGTTGACCATCTCCTTCCATGCTGACAAATATTGCACCACCCTTAGAATGACACCAGAAACTAAGCCAATTATTAAAGTCTATCATCTTTTGTTCGTATTATGGCATCATCCTGGAAAAGGTAAAATGCTGCTCAATGCTAGGCTCATGCTAGCCTGAGATACATATTCCAAGTGCCCCATGATGTGTCTCTCCATATAGTCTAGGGACGTAAGTCTCAGGTCATTTACTCTCACATGGACTATGACTGAATCATATTGGTAATTGTGATCCAATAACCTGAGTGTGTGTGTAATGTGGCAGATCCTAGCCACTGATAAGCAGCTGACCGTGACTTTCTCCTTACTCAGCCTGGTGAAAGGGGTATCAGTGTGTCTCATGATGGAGTCTCCAATGAGTGGAATGTTGGATTGTGTGGTGGCTTGCCTTATGGGCTTAGAGGTAGAGGGTCCATGGGGTGTAGCTCTATGTATTGATATGGGTGTTGTTTTGAAAGAGTACATTTGGGGCTGCTAAGGATATTTGTTATGTGTACTTCATCTAGGAGGTCTTTGTGGTTTAGGAAGGTTACATTTAATCGCCTCAGCATATGGGGGTTGATATGTCTACTTTGAGTTGTGCATGATGGGTGCAGCATCTGTACTACTGACAACCTTATTGACATTAGGAGTACTTTTATGTGAGAGCTTTGTCTCCAGTGACATTGTATAAATACATCTCTCACATACTATATCAGTTTGTTTGAGAATTAACTGGCTGTAAGTGAACATGAGGCAATTTCTACATTGCCTCAGGATGCCCATATCCACTAAGCCAGTAATGGAGACAACTGACCGATGGAGCACCATCAGAGTACTAAGGGAGAATTTGCAAGCAGAAGTGTTTGTGTTTGCAACCAGCAATGGTGCCCACCGCTTCTTAGCAGTGGGCAATGGTCAAACAAGCGCAAACCCGGTGCTTATGTAACAAATGAGAGAAAACTGATTTAAACAAATTAACCTATAAAAAGCTCAGAAACTGAGCCCTGTTCCAGCAACCTTCCATCAGATGAGTTCTAACCACAAGGGTGCAGGAGAACCCTCTCCAACAAAAGATGGCCTGGTTTAGTGCTCAAGTTAACCAAACAGAGCTAGATTCTGCATGTCTGAATCTAGTCTATGCTACAGCAAACAAAGTGCAGCAATTTCAGTAAAAAAAAAAAACAGCTTGATGACATCATTATCATCATCATCCCCCTTTTTGGATTTTCTACATATAGTTGAGGTGTTATGTCAACTGTTAATACTTCTCTCGATTTACTGCTACTCTCGTACCTTCTTTGACTGTCATGCCTAACAGTTGTAGGTCTTCTCTCATGAAATCTACTGTTGGCTGACTCTTGCCTTGTTCCTGTCTATTCCATATCTTCTTCTTACAATCATCTTTGCTTTCCTGCACATGTGACCAAACCATCATAATCTATTCTCCTTGCCCTTCTCTGCAATTGGGGCTACATTGGATTCTGCTCTGATGTCATTTCTTCTTCTTTGACACACTGTGCATCCTACTACCCATCTCAGACATTTCATCTCCATCACCTCAAGCTTCTTCAACCGCTCTTTCTTCACTGTCCATGTTTCTATGCCATAGAGAAGCACTGGTCACACCACTGCTTTGTACACCTACTTTACAGCTTATTGGGCATTTTTCGGTCACACACTACCCCTGACAGTCTCTGCCAGTTGCCTGCAGTACCTCTGATTCTAGATTGTCTTCCACATTGAGACTTCCCTTCTCCTCAAATAACCTTCTCAGATATGTGAAGCTGTTAACCTGTTCTTCTATTTTTATTTCTGTCGCAATTTCCGGCCATGGCATCTGTTTTCTTGTACTCAGTTTCATGCCATGTACCTTCAGTTTTGCAATCCAGCCCCCAATCACTTGCTTAAGTTCCTGTTTTGTAATGCCACACTGTCTGCATATAGCAGCTTTGTTGATCTGTCCCCTCTAACCTATTTTATAGTGTAGTCCATCACAAGTATGAACTACACTGGGCTCAGAGTTGAATCATGTTGCACACCTACTCCCAACGAGAACCCCTCTGTAAAGTCTCTTCCCACTTTATTGGAAGTAGTGAATACAGTAATAGAGATAAAACAACTTGAATTGGGATGTTTAGAAAAGGGAAGGAGCAAACTAAATAGGAAAAATGGGAATTGTGGAAACAATATATGCAGAGCAAGAACAAGGTTTAAGAGGCAGGATTTGAATGAGTTATATACTGCTTAAATGACAATGACTGTATGGTTAATAAATTATGTATAATGTTTACAACTACAGTTGTTTCAGTGGTGTCTGTGATGTAAACTGTTTGCAACTAATGTGATTTCATTTTGTATGTTTTTCATTTATATAACCACGCAGCACTCGGCTCCATAAAGTCTGCTCTTCAGTTTTTCCCTTAGAACTTGTTAGTCTTTCAGCCTAAAGCACTCAGACCTGCACCTTTCAGCCCAGCACTTGTTCTAAACCTACTGCGACACTAGATACACCCCCAACACTCAATCCCTGCATCTGCCACAAAGGTAATAGTCTTTTTACTTCCATACCTATTCAGTTATGTCCAATAGTACACTCCAGCCTACCTGATGAGCCTGGGCATCTTGAGGCAATGCTACAACTGCCTCATGTACACAGACAGCCCTGACATGCACTTATACAGCCAAGCTAGAGGCAAAGCTCTCTCCAACCAAGACTGGAACAGACAGTCAAGAGGAGAAGGTAACAACTCACAACACCCCACTCCCTACACATAGACCAACTAAGCCAACACCTCCAAAACCCACACATAATAACACCAAGACATATATGGAGGCTCTGATTAAAAATCAAAATCTGCCTAGGCAACAGAGACCTCCAAAGCAAATGCACAAGCAACCTCCTCCCACCAGCACACCCCAAACAACACATAGCCCACAAACTCAGTGTGCCACACAATCACAGCCCATAAGGCAAAAGAACATATCCAACACACTAGTGATATGTGACTCTATAGTCAGGCACACCTACATCCCACTCACCAGGCTAGAGAAAGAGAAGGTTACTGTCAGCTGCTTGTTGTGTCCCAGAATCCGCCACGTAATGCATGCACTCAGGTCACTACAAGGCAAGTACAAATATGACTTTGTCATAGTCCATGTCTGTGTAAATGACCTGAGATGTACCTCCCTGGACTACATGAAAAGAGACATGGAAGAGCTCTCCAATCTTGTAGCCCAGGCAGGTATGACCCTAGCCCTGAGTAGCATCCTGCCTTCACCAAAAATGATACCGCAGTACAAGGATAAGATGATCAACTTCAACAATTGGCTAAGCTTCTGGTGTCATTCAAAGGGGATCCAGTATCTGCCTGCCTGGGATGACATGCTTGACAGGTCACGATGCTTCACCAGAGATGGCCTGCACCTGTCACCCCTGGGATTCAGAATATTGGCCAAAGCTCCTGCTGCCCCTATCGTGCCTTTTTTTAGGCAAGCTCAAAAAACAAACCCACCGCCATAAGAACTACAGGAAACAAAAAACTGAGGGCAATGATACTCAACACTAGGAGTCTAAACCTCAAAATGCACTCACTCGAGGCACTCCTCAAAATGGAGAACATTGATATCTGTGCAGTGACTGAGACCTGGTTCAAGGCTCCTGAGAGCACCCCAGCACTACCAGGCTATAATTCATACCACACGTTTTGGCCACAAAACCCAGACCGAAACATGACCGGCGAAGGTGTGTCCATATTCATCAAGGACATCCACAACTCCAGGCTAGTTGCAAAATACAATGCCTCTGAAATCATCAAAGTGCAACTAACCTAGGGCAAAAATGCATTCCAAATTGTAGCTTGTTATAGATCCCCCACCATGACCCAGGACACTCACTCTTCATTCCTGGAGACACTGGAAAAAAATGAGGGCCCAACCCAATACCATAATAATAGGTGATTTCAACTACCCCAGCATAAACTGGGAAAACTACTCTTGTACTAACCCCCTTGCTCAACGATTCCTGGAGTTCATAAATTCTAATGGCCTGGATCAACTTGTCAATGCTCCCACCAGGGGCAACAATATTCTGGACCTGGTCGTTACCAACATGGGTGACCGGTGCTCAACACCCGAGATCAACTCCTCTCTTGTCAGATCAGACCATAAACTAATCACCCTAGATATCCACATCCCAACCACACCCCCACACAAGGAAACCATCGTAAAAAACTTTTCCAAAGCTAACTTCATGCTTCCTCAAGAATGAGGTGACTAACTTTGCGGCGCCCCTACAGATGGATAACACAGTCAATACAGTCACGACTGCTGAATCCTACACAAATGCACTCTACAAGCACCTACATGAGTGCATGGATCATGCTATCCCCAATAAAATCAAGATGCTATCCTCCAAAAAAGGGAGCTGATTTGGTGGTCCCCTGGCATTAACAAACTTTACAACAGAAGGAAGAAACTGTACCACAAGAGAGTAAAAACCCAGGTATGGAGGAACTCACTGACGAGCCTCAGTAAGAAACTAAGGTCTCTCATAAAATCCTCCAAAGCTAACTTTGAAAGAAAAATTGCCACGGATTCCAAAGACAACCACAAGGCATTCTTTAACTATGTCAAGAATCTCATGGAAACACCTATATCTGCACCGAGCTACAACAGAACGGCACAAAATATACAGAGCCAACTGATATTGTCAACATATTGGCAGATAGGTTCAGTGCAAACTTTACTCCCCCCTCACCCTCCAAAGGACCTATAACTATGCCAGATGGTTGTAGAGTCCTGGCAATCACAAACACATGGGTAAAAACGTCACTCTCTAAAGCCAAAAACACAGCATCCATGGGACTGGACAACATCCCAGGCTGCGTCTTACATGAACTCCAAAATGAACTAGCCCCCTACCTAAACTCCATGTCCAACCACAGCCTCACCACAGGCTATGTGCCAACAGAATGGCACACAGCAATGGTTATCCCACTCCACAAAGGAGGAACCAGCACAGATCCCGGGAACTATAGACCTATTAGCCTGACAAGCCTGGTCTGCAAGGCCATCTAATGTATCATCATGGAACTCATAAACAAAGATATAGGTAACCTCCAAACGCTGGATGCTACCCAATTCGGATTTGTGAAAGGTAGATCATGTCTCCTAAACCTGGTAGACTTCTTTGAAACAGTTGCTAAGGCCATAGACGAGGGCAAGGTGGTCCACACAGCCTACCTGGACCTTGCTAAAGCTTTTGACACTATTCGTCATTCAGGACTCATTGATAAACTCAGCAACCTTAACATAAATCCTTACATCACAAGATGGGTGGCCAACATAGACAGAACCCACACAGTAAGAGTTGCTGACTCCAGATCCGACTCCAAGCCAATGACAAGTGGAGTACCCCAGGGTTCAGTCTTGGGACCCCTCCTGTTTGGTATATACTTCTCTGAAGTGCAAGCAAACACCAGGGGTCTATGGCTAACCAAGTTCACAGATGACTGCAAACTGGATGCCATTATCAATTCCCCTGTCAACGTAGACATCCTGCAGAAGAGCCTCACTGAGACGGACACATGGTGTCAAATTCATGGCCTCAAACTAAATGCCAAAAAATGCATTGTCATCCCCTTTGGCAAAAACAAGGTACCCATGAATTACCAAATAGGGGGAAGTTCACTTAATACAGAATGTGTGATAAGAGACCTTGGGACCCAAGTGGATAATAACCTCTCCTTCAATAACCGCATTGCCCCAATGGTCAGAAAATCTTTCTACGTGGCCCACTTAATCACAAAAGGGTTCGCATCTAGAAATAAGGAAGTCATCATTCCCCTCTACTCATCGCTTATCAGACCCCTCATTGAATACAATGCCCCGTTTGGGATGTAGCTCACAAGACACCTACAACAACTTGAGAGGCCCCAAAAGTACCTCACCAAGAAGATTGCTGGCCTCAAACAATTGCCCTATGCTGACCGACTCAAAAAAACTCAAACTCTACTCAGTCGCATATCGCTTACTCTGAGGAGACCTCTCTCTGACATACAAAGCCATGTCAAACCCGGAATTGTTGGACATGCTCCACTTGAAGAAATCTCAATCTCCCCAAGCTATAGGCTCTAGTGACCTAAACCTCACCACAACAATAAATAGGACATGCTGGAGGGATAGATTCATATCTCAGAGACTTCCCATGCTCTGGAACAAAATTCCCATCCATGTCAACAGAACTCGTCATTAGCACTATTCAAGAGAAACCTTGACAAGTGGATGGGTGATAGGAAGTTCACCCTGGGATTATGTCTGGGGCACTGCTCGATAGAGGGGCAGGAATTTAACAATACATGGGTGGCAAAAGCCAATATACTGTTGGCTAGGCTTGTTTTGGCCCTCAGGCCATTAGCCTAGTACCTACCTATGAACCTATGAACCTATATAAATGTAAGATTGCCTTTGTCATATGTGTAAATATAACAAAGATGTTTGAAAAAAAAACACTACCAGAAAAAAAAAGAACTCCTCTGTGAGTCCAAACACTGTTCATACTTGTGTCATTGGGTCCTTGCACATAGTCTGCATTAAATACGCTAATGTTTCTGGGACTTCAAACTGTTGCAGGTCTCTTTAAATCGGATTTCTTGGGATATTGTCTTATGCTTTCTGCAAATCTAGTAAGGATTAGTTGGACTCTTTCCTCATCTCCAGTTTATTCTCTACTAAATGTTTCCCTGCAAACACTGGGTCAGTTGTGCTGCATCTTGATCTGAATCCAAACTGCTCATCTCCCATCTTACTTTCTACTGGTCTGTATATTTAATCACTCACCATCTCTAGCACTTTCTTGCAGTGTGACAGGAGTTTGGTACCTCAGTACTGTCCCTTTGTTTTTTTATACTGGCACTAGAATGTTTATTCTCCATTCACCTGGGATACATATTTCCATACTGCTATGTCTACCATCTGGAGCCATTTCTCCTCAACTCATCCGACATCTTGATATTTCCGCCATGACATCATCTAAGTCTGCTATTTTCCCTGACTTCATTTTTTTAGTGCTGTTCTTAATTCTTGTAGCATTGCTTCTTCTTCCTCTTTCATCAAAGGTTGTGTCTAGGACAATACAGCTTCTATGGGGTTTTCTTCATTCAGAAGCTGCAAAAAGTACTCTTTCTATCTACCTTTGAATCATATCTTTTGAACTGGTGAGAAGATTGCTGCTGGCATCCCTTATTAATGGTGGACGGTGACTATCTTCTTTACCTTTCTGTCTTTGCCTTGTAACCTGCTAGAGTTTCATTATACCATTTCCTGAATCACCTTCTAAAAGCTGATAGAGTTTGACAGACATCTTTTCTTTGGTACTGAGACTGCTCTCAGCCTCTGTTTTAGCCAACCAATATTTCTTCTTAGCCTGGTCCGTCTTTTTATGTTCCACTTTTTCCTGAACATTTTCTTCATTTTTCCAGCTTCCTGGACTTCTGCATTCCACAACCAGCTTTCCTTATGCATCATATTTCCATACATGGCTTAGTCATGTATCTGTTTTACAATTTTTTGCACATAAAGTTTTGAAACACTGTAATTCCACTTTGACTCTGCCTATGTTGTCTTCTTCCTGAAGTGCCATAGCCCTCATTATGTCCTTGAAATCTTTTGTTTTCACTCCAGTAAACTTCCAGGTCTTCAGCCTAGTGTCTGTTGACCATAGATAATTTTCTGACTACTGCTTGCCATTGTGGCCACCAATGTTTTATGCTGTGAACTGACTATTTTAATGGGGATGATTTTGCAATCTCTAATTCTACGTCATTGCCCTTTCATTACTAGGACAAAGTCTACCTGAGTTGCATATTGACCACTCTTGTATGTGACCTTGTGACGGTCTCTCTTGATGAACCATGTGCTGGCCACTAATGAGCCATTTGCCAGATTAAAGTCTAGAAAGAGCTTTCTTCTTTATTTCTGTTGCTCCACCCATGTGCCCCTAATCATTCCTCATGTCCTCTTCTGTCTGTCCCGATATGTGCATTCAAGTCCTCCATTGTCAATAACAACTAATGTGTCCTGCTTTATTAAGTAGGTTCATCAATTGCTGCCTGAATGCATTATTTCTCACTATCATAACCATGCCGTTAGGACAATGTTCATAATCTCAGCCTAGGCCTGTCTTTACAGTGATTGCCATGAGTCTATCAATAATGCTGATGACATCCCTCACTGTCTTCAGAAGACTATTCCTCATCACAGTTGCCACACTGTTTCTCGTGTGTCACCCCCCCCCCCCAGTAGTAGATTCTGGATCTCAAGATAAGAAACGTTGCTGTACTGCCCTTCCACCTTGTCTCCTGGACATACAGGATTCCCAGTGTCCTTATCATCTTGTCACCCATGTCATTTCTGTGAACATTTAATTATCCAGGACTGTTGGGCCTTATGATGGACACACATGGCCAAAGCAGGCAAACAGACCCCACCTACCATTATTATGGGTCTTTGATATAGGTGAGAGTAGGCTGACTCGACAAGTCACTTATCACCTTCAAATATCCATGCCAATTTGTAGTGACATTTTTCAACATGACCAAGTCACCTAAAACCTCATAGTGTCACTGTGTCTTCAGGTTAGGGTTAACTTAATTATGTCATAATATTTTAATGGACCAACTATGACGGAATGCCATATGATAGATGTAAGAACAGATACAGAAATATATACAACAGGTTTACTGACCACACATTAGTAACTATGCATTCTACATAGGGCTAATGCAATTTGTTTATACCATAGGTATGTAGAGGGCATGGTATCATCTCTGCTGCCAAAATTCATTGTTATCTTGGTAAATGTTGGAGGCATGTCCTTACACTAGCACAATGGGGACATACACATGGTGGGTAGACATACAACTATTGTACTCACCACCATGGGCCACCATATAGAATAGGCAGTCCATACCCCCACCATACACGGTGAAAGGCCTATGCATGGATGCATTGTTCTATGAGCTGTTTTACTTGTGCGGTCTATGGGCAAAATATGCAAGCAACAAAAAGAAAAAGATTTCTACAGTGAAATCCAGTCAAGGGTGCATATCCATAGCAAGGTAGACAAAATAAGCTTATTGCACATTTTCAAAGTATTGTATACAACTTCAGTTCTGCATATAGATTCAGAATGTGCTGCGCTTTCTCCTCATCTAATTGCCTAGATAGATAAACAGAACATATTTCCAAATCAATATAACCTAGCATACAACATTGTGATTTACCTCTAATACAATGCAGTTTCATATCTGTTTTCACAGCACATATGCAACTCAGGCGAGATTGTATGAATGTCTTTGAATTGCTTTATTTTGCTGACATGCATCTGTGACTTACTGTACAGTTTGCTGCCATGCACACTATGCTGACATCTAACAACTCTTGATCATGATGGACAGTTAGGCAAGTATGCACTTTATGCCACTCGAGCTTAGATTGCAGCACCTGTGGTTCAGAAATCTCACTGTACATGTGAGTCACAGGTTATCATTTTGTTGTTCATGTAAGTGAGACAATCTTTAGACAAGATCTGTGAGAAAAGCAGTATCTTCTAGTGCACCTGCAGGTCCAGGCAGTGCTTGCATGGAACAAGAAGGTGAACAGGATTATGCTAGATCTCCTTCATAACTAGTTTAGGAAAAAATTACTGAGTCCACATGATGGTGCCTTTAAAAGAGTTAATGTCAGATATGACCAGGCTGAGGTGCTGATCTCAACTTCAGGCATCACTAAAAAGGGATAAGAGTGTGGGCCTCATCCTGATGACTTCTAGTGCAGGAACCCTGATGAACTTCATGCCTGGGAGGAGGGGAGTTACATAACATTGCCCCAAATGGTATTCTAAGCAGAGATCATAGCATATTTTTTAAAATTCTATGTAGTATTTTGGACTATTCTTGTGATCATCAGTTATTTGTGAAGGTTAGCTTGGGAACTGTGTGCCTGCTGCTATAGGGGTCATGCATATCATGTGGAGGTGGTGGTTGACAACTACATTTAAGCTGGGCTTCTGTGAACATCTGTTATGGGATGGGATCATCTCACTGTGCCTGCACACCACCTGCACTGTCCCCATGTGTAATTTGGTCATTAACATATGAGCAGGTGACACACACTTACCTGCTGCCTGTCATGCAGCTAATGGGATATAGATATGGGACTGTAACTTCTACCTGTTATTTACCCGCTCACTTTCAGCATGAGTAGAATGCAACAGTAATCATGTCACCTATGGCAAGAGGCAGTACAGACTTGCATAGAGCCAGAGTTAGATCCATTTGCAACTGCTGGTCTGGATTTTATATCATTGTAAGGATAGATTCAGTTCTGGATAACTTCATGCTGAAGAGCTTGATGTGGATAAATGTTGGGATTACCTTGATAGAGTGGAGTCCTGATCCCTCAGCAGCAGGTAGCTTGACATCACTACTTGGTTTGTCCCAAATGCAGCTACAGAATGTGGCATAGGCTACTATGGAGAGAGCAATGCAGGTGTGAGGCGGATTACCCCCCCCCCCACACACACACCATAAAAAAAAGTTTAAAGAAGATCTACGTTTGATATTTACTCTTCCTCTGTATTCACAGTCTTTTTTAAATGATGTCAGGACTTAGCATTGTGAAACCCCATATTTCAGTAGGATGCCTTTTGCAACTCTGTATGGATCACAGCGTATGCTTGTATAAGTCAGACAACAAAACAAACCTAATTAAATAGGCAGTGAATAATGAAGCTCTTACACTGTATACATGTCTCTTGCCCTGCACTTGTACCATAATTGGCATTTTTAAATCCTGATTCTGAATGCCCCCTCATGGACTAGACCAAGCCACAGACCTCTTTTAAACTATAGGCACTCAAAGTACTCTTTATTATACCAGTATGCAATTCATGAGAAATTCTGCTTTTTGGAATGTATGTCTTGTTATTTTAGGAACTTAAGTAGATGTATTGTAACACCGATACTGACCTGTGTTAGTTCAGTAAAAGTCATCACACGATCTCTGTGTTCCAGTGCCTTTTGCTGACAACAGTGTGCTTTGAAAGATGTCTGCCACAGAAACACTCCATCGCCAACAATGGGGTGTTCCAGCTGCACAGGCAGTGATTACATTCTCTTCATTCATAGGTCATCCTGTCACTGTTTGGAATTCTGCAAACTCCTTTATAAATGGAAGGCCTGGAGCTCACAAAGTCTTCCCTCTCTACCATTATCTGGATCACTTCTCAGTGTCTCTGTCATCCCAGTGCTGATCACAGACTCTGCCTACATTGTTACCTTCTCCTGGTACATTTATTAGTCCTTTGCCTAATTCATCACCTACCTGGCCTGTAACTAATGATCTCTGCCTTGCCTCTTGCTTATCACAGGTATGGCGAAATCCCTCAAATCTATACACTTCCAGGGTGTCACTAACTGAGCACTTCAGCATACCTTGTCTTCCTTCCTGATATAAATGAACTCCCAGGTTAATCATACCATAATCTGACAGCATTCTAACTTCATGACTAACTCTTCCAACCAGCCTAACTGTAATTATTGTCTCTGCCCAACTGTATCTGTCTTAGGTTAGGTTCATAGATTAGTACTAAGTTAACTGCCCTTGCAAGCCACTTTAAAGCCTAGCCAATTATCCCTTGTGAGACTCAAACCCTGCACCTTGTGCTTGTAAGGCAAGCAACTTAACCATTAGGCCACCATCCCACCCTGCTCTCTTCACTGGTATGCCAGTGACGGAACTCTAGAAAGCCACACATATATGGTAGGACAGCAATTAGCTTCTTTCTTCTGGTCTGGGAAACAGAAATGTCTTACCACCTTTCCTACCAGCAGTGCCAGTGTGTTAAAGAATGGTATAGATTTCCATTCTTCTGAGGCACGTGTTTGTAAACAGGGAGTACCAAGCCTGACACTCAGTGGAGTGCAGTACCTATCCAGAGAGATGCATATGAGTTATGTTTTAGCACCATGTTTTAGTGGCATTGTGCTGGCTGACCAGTTCAGTGTACAACATCTACCATGCACTCTAATTTATCTCCAACAGACATCCTGCTGCTAAGCTTTAGTATAATGATCTGTTTCTGTTCACTGGCCTGGTGATGTCACATTGAGCCATGGGCAAGATTCAAACATGCCACTGGGGATTCTTAATATATCCTGGCTGAAGGAGTGACTATATTACAACAACATTACACAGTCAGAATTCAGTTCATAAAATCCATTTAATTAATGTATGAAACAGCAGTGGTTAATAACAGAAGAGCAACTGCTATAGAGTTCACCAAAGGAACCTAATTAATACTCACAATTATTTCCAAAGCAATTACGTCATTCCTCCCAAAATACATGGTATTTAAAAAGCTATACACAGAGATTTTCTCTTGTTGAGACTCAGCATTTTGCTAAGACAGTGTACAGAAAACAGAGTATAATGCTTTTCCATATATAAGTAAATATAGAAATAATGTGCATCTATTAATGATGCATTGTAGCTAAACATGTTTTGCATGAGAATTTGGTACTGTTTTGGTAACCTACTATAAGGCATAATTATCAGATGCAGACGTTTTCAACTTTCATTGCTGCAGAACACAGCTGCTTGATACTTTGTTCTTGTTAAAAGCTTTGCACATCTTCCGACACTGTTCTTGTCCTTTTCATTCCAGATCCTTCCATGCTCAGCATGTGCTCATCACAGTGACTTGGCATCACACATTAGCTAATTACAGGATGGGCTCTTGTCACAGAGGTGAAGAATCACCTAATAGCCTGCATTTTATTCCCTGAGGACGCAACACATCACACTTGCTGTTAAGATAGCTGATCAGCCTGTCTTACAGCTTAATAATATTGTCTGACTTCAGCTATTTACCCTTGGGAGGAATAATGCTAAACTATGTTGCAAACCTGTTCATACAGCTTTTGGTTGTTTTTCTTTTAACATGCAGGTGGCACTTTTCAAAAAAAAAAAAAAAAAACAAGTAAAGAAAGTGAATTACATAAAGGCTTAAGACCCCCAAAAAAAAATCTGAAAAGTGGAACAAAGTGAAAAACAGCAGTATGTAGTCATGAAGTAAAAATAGACTGTAATGCATTTGATAACTGTGTTGCATATGGCTTACCAATGGTATTAATTGCACATCATTACAGTCTGAGGCAAGCTTCAAAGGATCATTACATTTCAAGACAATGGGGTAATGGATGGCATGCTGCATTTTTGTAGCAGTACATAGGAGCATGGGCTGCAGCTTGTGGCATACCACCGCTCTTAGCCAGGAAGTGAAGTAGTTTAAACTAAGCTATAGTGCAGGAGGACTTCCCTTAAACAGAGGTGTGCATGTTATAGAGATGCGACACAAGAACAATGACATCAAAAGTGTATATACTGACACGTCTTTATTAGTACTTTTATTATTTTTATTATTATTATTATTATTATTATTATTAGTGTATATGCTGACACATCTTTATTAGTACTTTTATTATTATTATTATTATTATTATTATTATTATTATTATTATTATTAGTGTATATGCTGACACGTCTTCATTAGTACTTTTATTATTATTATTATTATTATTATTAGTGTATATGCTGACACATCTTTATTAGTACTTTTATTATTTTTATTATTATTATTATTATTAGTGTATATGCTGACACGTCTTCATTAGTACTTTTATTATAATTATTATTATTATTATTATTATTATTATTAGTGTATATGCTGACACGTCTTTATTAGTACTTTTATTATTATTATTATTATTATTATTATTATTATTATTATTACTCTTACTATATTTTTGTTAGAGACAGGGTAAAAGTTACCATGGATGCCCAGGATAAGAAATGTTTCTGAGGATAGGAGTCACTGGGTCCTTCTTTAAAGTTGAAGGTAAGATCCCAGTCCTCAGCGTCAAACCCAGGCTAGCTTGGGGAAATAAATTCTAATACCTCATATATGCATACAGACTAGATTAATTATAAGGCAGTTATCAATTTCTGTGTGACATAAATGCATATACCTTTTTTTTCTCAAAATAATCAGATATATAACAAAAGGTACCTCCAAAAAATGACATGATATCATGATATCATAAATCATATGCTGATAAGGCTATTAGGTGATTCTTCACTTCTGTGACAAGATACCATCCTGTAATTAGCTAATGTGTGAAGTCACTGTGATGATCGCATGCTGAGCATGGAAGGATCTGGAATGAAAAGGACAAGAACAGTGTCAGAAGAAGTGCGCTTCATGTGTCAGTGGTACAAAAGGTCTCACAGTTGCCTTTGGTGCAGAAGGCTGTGGGATTTATTCCCACACCAGGAAGATGGATTACTGACACTGTAGTGCAGCATAAAGGGGGGTGTTGCACTCCTGAGTGTGTCATCCTTCTGTTGAGACAGGATGCACTGCTAGGCTTAAAATGGTCGCAGTGGTCATTAGCCTAGTATATACCTATGACACCTAAGCAGGAGCAAATGAACTATTTGTTTGGAACGAAATTGTTAAATACTAAAAATACCAAGATATTTCATGTTCTTTTGTGACATTCAGTGTATACTGCCAGACTTTGATAGATTTGAAGTCACAGAACTGACTAAAAAAACATAAAAAAATCATGTAACAATTGTGTAATAAACTCCAGAATTACTGCGCAGATCACTTTGTGTTTCTGACGGTTTGTCCCTTAAGAAGGGAATGACGGGCTTCTTAACTTGTGATCAAGGCAATTTGCTCCCACTTCAGCACACTGAAAACACTGCACATTCACACTGGCGACTTTCCAGAATAATGAAAGGCCAAACACCGAAACAAAAAAAAGTAAACAAATAAGCCTGGATTGTAGAGAGCATGAAGCAAAAAGGCAGATGTAGATAGTTGCATGACAGTATGTCTGGTTACTCACTAGCTTAGTCAGGTTCGACTTACCCTTAGAAAGGTAGTATTATCGATTCAAATTTGTGCATAGGATGTTTTCTTTATGTTACTTTATATTTATATTGTGTGGACCTGTTTGATAAAATGATCACAGCATTTATTTACTTATTTATTTACATACTTATCAAGTATTATATTATTTATTTACTTACTAAGTTCTGTTCAGTATGAATGTTCTCTCTGGTTGCTCTGGATTGCAGTCAGGATCCTGTTAAGATCATGACACAGTATTTCTTTACCTATGTATTGTCTTTAATAGCTTGTTTATTTACTTATTTCATTCTCATCTAGATGTTTGCCTTCTCGATAATTTCAAGGTTAACTGAGTTGGTGGTACAATGTCTGTGTTTGATGAGGCTGAGTTTGATTACAAAGTAGGTAACTGAGAAAGTTACTCATGATCATACTTAAGAGTTCTGATGTTTTGCCATCAGATATGTCATAATAAACGTCTCATCAAATATTGGACAGTCAGGAAAGAGAACGAGGAAACCGTGATCATTCTAGATCGAATCTAAAATTATCAAAAATAACACATGCCACAAAAAAAAATTGTAGTGGGGTCAAGCTCCCCTGTATCTACCCTAACCCCTGCTTATTATATATACATCTCCAAGATCACACAACAGCAGGTTAAGGGCAAATTTCCTGAACCCAATGCAATGTGAACTCACACAAAAAAGCCATCTAAAACACCATTAAGAAGAAGAAGTGAGTGTTTGCTCTTATTTACAGCAATAAAACATGTTCATTTATTTATATGAGCATTCAGTGTTTTGACCTATGACCATCATAACATGGTGCCTGTGTTAATATCACAGAGGATTATATTCAGGTCTGCAATCATAATTAAGTTGTTATATGTTCAAGAAATGGATTCAGAAAATTCATCTTGAGAGGTGAATTTCTTGAAATGAGTTCAAGGATACACAACAAATAGTTGTAATTGGAGACCCAATCAAATTCTTTGTAATAGGTTCATAGGTAGGTACTAGGCTATCTGCCCGAGAGCATTTATAAGCCTAGCCAGAGTGTGTCGGCTTTCGCCGCCCCATTGATTAATCAACTGATCCTCTGTCAAGCAGAGCCAATGAAGTGATCCTAGGAGTGTATTTTCTGTTATCCATCCACTTGTCAAGGTTTCTCTTGAAGAGTGTTAGTGAGGGGCTCTGCCTGATGTAATTTGGAATTTTGTTCCAAAGCATGGGGAGTCTCTGTGACAGGAATCTATCCCTCTAGCATGTTCTATTTATTGTTGTGGCGACGTTTAGCTCACTAGAGCATGTGGCTCGCAGTGACTTGGATTTCTTTAGGTGGAGCATGTCCATCAATTCTGAGTTAGACATGGCTTTGTAAGTCAGGCAGAGATCACCTCTGAGTAAGCGATATGCCACTGAGTACAGCCGGAGTTTTTTCAGTCGGGCTGCATAGGACATATGTTTGAGACTAGTAATCCTCTTGGTGAGGTACTTTTGTGGTCTTTCCAGCTGTTGGAAGTGTCTTGTGAGGTACATCCCAAATGGGGCATTGTACTCTATGATGGGTCTAATGAGTGACAAGCAGAGGGGCACTATAACCTCTTTATTTCTAGATGCGAACCCTTTAGTAATTAGATGGGCCACATAGAAGGATTTCCTAACTACTTTGGCAATATGATTGTCAAAGGAGAGATTACTATCTACCTGGGTCCCCAGATCTCTTATTACCTCCTCTGTATTAAGGGGGCTGCCACCTATGTGGTAATTCGTGGGTGTTTTGTTTTTCCCAAACGGGATGACTATGCATTTTTTGGCATTTAGCTTGAGGCCATGACTTTGACACCAGGTGTCTGTCTCAGTAAGGCCCTTTAGGAGGTGTCCATGTCAGCCGAAGAGTCAATTATGGCTCCCAGTTTGCAGTCATCGGCGAACTTGGTTAGCCATAGTCCTCCTGTGTTTGCCTGTACTTCTGAGAAGTATATGCCAGACAGTAGGGGTTCCAGGACCGAGCCTTGCGGGACACCACTTGTGACTGGTTTAGAGTTGGACCTGGAGCCTGCTATTCTTACCGTGTGAGTTCTGTCTGTATGCCAGTTGGCAACCCATCTTATGACATAGGGGTTTATATTCAGGCTGGTGAGTTTTTCTGTAATACCCGAGTGGGGAATGGTGTTGCAAGCCTTGGTGAGGTCAAGGTAGGCTGTTTGAGCCACCTTTCCCTCGTCTATGGCCTTGGTGACTGTCTCGAAGAAGTCAACCAGGTTTAGTAGGCATGATCTGCCCTTAACAAAGCTGAACTGGGTTGGGTCAAGTGTTTGGAGGTTCCCAATATCTTTGTTAATGAGTTCCATGATGATGCGTTCCATAGCCTTGCAGACCAGGCTAGTCAGGCTTATGGGGAGATAGTTACCAGTCAGTTGTGGCCTCTCCTTTGTGGAGAGGAATAACCATTGCTGTGCACCATTCTATGGGCACGTAGCCTGTGGAGAGGCTGAGGCTGAACAGCGTGTTTAGGTGGGGGTTAGTTCGTTCTGTAGTTCGTGCAAGACGCAACCTTGGACACCATCTGGTCCCATTGATGCTGTGTTTATGGCTTTTGAATATAGAATAAAGCAATATAGAAAAACTATAGCAGCAGGAAGTGTCCAACAGTTTCTACAGTTGTTTCTTCATTATAGATGTACTTGTAGCTGCATTTGGTGTTACACTAAGCATTGTTTTACTTCTTTACAGTTTTCAAAGCTGTTAGGAGGTTTGTGTGGTGACTGCAGTGTGCACAGTGGTGCAAGGTTCTTCTAGTTATTAAACAAAGCCTTATGTTTAAAACCACTCTGACAAACATGCTCCAGCTAGGTTCTTACATGTAAAACTCACTATAACTAGATTATTTTTCTGTCGATTGATGAGTATAGTCAAAGTACCTGCATGTTATTACATGTATGTCCTACTTTACTGTTAAAAATGTCTTAACTAATGTATATAGCATAGCAGCTGCATTCCATTTTTTCAAAAACTTGAAGGCTGTTGGAGGTGCAGCCAAACTTAGATTTCTGTTTTGTCTTCGTTGCCATGCTTCTAAATATTATTGGTAATAAAGATGCACAACTTTTGTTTTTTTTTTTAATAAAATGTATTGAATTAATTTACCTATAGGAAGAATGTGATTAGTACCTCTTGAAAATGGGGGAAGATTGTGATGACCACTCTTTACCCCAGGCCAGTAATCAAGGAGCCTCAATCCTCACCACTGAACATGAGAGACTGTCACTAAAAACAGGAATGGATTTACACAGTATTTCAAATTCAACTGTCTGCATTAAGCACATTTTCCCCTAAGAGCTAACAGGGAATACACTCCAATGGGATGAGACTCTCTGTTTCTCCAGATTCCAAACAAGACCCACCTTGAAGCACTGTGTCCCATTTCCAAGTATCTGACACACACACTTGAATATCTGATTTTTCACACACACACACACACACACACACACACACACACACACACACACACACACACACACACACACACACACACACACACACGCACATCTGGGAAAGGCTGACACAGATTCACCAGCTATGTCCTCTCTCTCCAGACTACAAGGTAGATAGTTTCTACCAGCCAAGGGTCACCAATTATACTGTGTCAAATTAATACTGATATAAATGGTAGAGTGTGACCGAAGCAGTATGGCTTTCCGTTGTGGTCACAGTGTCACTAAAATAAGCAGAAATACTCTGAAGATGTTAAAAGTATTCTCTAAAAGACCAGCCATAACAAAAGGGTATAAAAATATTTAATAATAGTTAATAAAATAGAGAACAGGAGAATGCTTAATATCTAGTTACAATAAACAACAGAGTTTTCAGTCGTAGGAAATATAAAAATAAAACAATAGGATAGAAATTCACAGATGTAGAAAAAGAAATAATCTTAAACTTGTCTCACTGTATTTTTCCTAACTGAACTAAATGCAACTATCCCAAGTTAACTCACTTAGTATTACAAGGCAAGATGTACTGCTGATATGCTCACTTTCACAAGGCAAGATGACATAATACACACTAACTGAACTTTACAACTAACAACTGAACTGTGATAACTGTCATATATCTTTTATATCAGATTCCAAAGAAAAACAAAAACAAACAACAAACTGCTGCTGCCAGAGTTGCGCCCTTCAGTTGGTTATAGAATGACATCACATCTAGTTACCAGACTCTGGCTCAATACACATTCAGAACCCTTGCTAAGATTGTGTTGCAGCATTTTTGGATGGTTGGGTGGTACAGTGGTGCAATGCTTGATGTTGTTGCCTTACAATAAAGAGGTCCTCTGGTTCGATTCTCAGCTGGGATGCCTTCTGTGCAGAGTCTGCATGTGATCTCTGCATTTGTGTGTTTTTTTCCCATGTTACAAACACATGCATCTGGAGTGATTCTCCCCAGGGCTTTGCTGAAAATTGTCTCATTCCAAGTTGAACTTTCCTGGTAAATAAATGAAAAATATTTTAACATAAGCAACTTTTGCAAATACATTTTTAATACAAGCATCTGTACAAATCTATGTGACAGTCAAATGGCATAAGATTATTTGCAAAACTTCAGCCAACCATGCTGGCGTATGCCACACATACACTATCTTACTTTTCTTGGTACAGCTGGCAATACCTTGCAATGTCACAATGATAATAAGTCAGTGGATTAGTACTTCAGCACAATACTTTGGCAATTGGTTTTGTTTTACTTTATTTTAATACATTTATTTGACCTTTGTTAACTGGGTATGTGAACTGATCTTCAGACTGTTTTCAGCCATGACCTGAAAAACAGTTAAAGACTGGTTTACAATATTTATTTATTTATTTATTTATTATCCTTTGTTGAATGTGTTAGTCCCACTAAGCTAACAGCCTCTTTTCAGGGGAGACCCAGGGTGGCATTAGAGGAAAACTGGCTAGGGCATTGGGGAACCTCCACTACCCTTTTCAATAGGTGTCATGGGATCCTTTACATCCACCTGAGCTACCACCAATTCAAGTACATGGGGCCTTGGTTTAATATCTCATCCGAAGGATGGCACATTCAGGAGGGCAGCATCCCTCTTATGCTGCACTGCAGTGTCAGCAATATATTTTCAGATAGAAAATAAAATGAAATGCAAGTAGCAGGGTTGCTGTTCATAAGCTGTAATGTCACTGCTGTGCGCTATTGCAGAGTCACAGATTTTTATAATCCTGTAGTTAAGTGTACAGGCTGAAACATGTTTAACTTAGATTATTGTGACTGCATTTAATGTGGTTATTAGATGCTATTTTGGTAATTTATAAAGTGACTTTAGATTACTAATGTTTTTCAGGTAGAGTATTCCAGGAAACAGACAATTTATAGATGGCATTTTCAGTGGACGTGAGGGTGTAAGAAAGTCTTAGAAGCTGGATTCTTTCTTGATTAAGTCAGAAATACAAGGTATTTTTAGTGAACAGTTTATTTTGAGAGGTTTTCCTAATGGAGTTTAAAAGTTACAGTGTTGAGTAGAAACACTACCCTTGCCTCTACAGAGACCCATTTGATCTCAGGTATAATAATGCAGTGCTACTCCCTCTTGTAGGCCAGATGATTAAACCTTCATAATTTGTTTTCACTTCTTTACAGCACTGAGCTGTTTTGTGAGGACTTCAGTCTAATAGAGGGTAGAATCTATTCCAGGCTTGATATTAAATTATTTATAGCTACTGATTGCCTAGCTTCAGAGAGCTTCAGAGGTCAGTAGGTATGTTATTTTTATATGAAGCTTTTAGTTGACCTAAAACTTTCATTCCTTGAAATTCATTGTGTTTGTTGCATGCTACGAGTTAGATCCAAGATATTACTTCGATTTAGATGAAGTCCATGATTCAGTGACATAGGATATTAGGAAATTAAAGGGACAGATGTTGTCATGATTTGCTATTAATAAAGGCTGCATCGTGGCTAATGTTTAGTGAGTTTACAAAAGTATAACAGTGGATTTTGGTGGTATTAATGTTAATTCCATAGAGAGCAGACATCTCTTGAAGTACTTTTTTGGGGTAGAAAATGCATTATGTGCCTCAATAATGACACTATCATTTGCATAAAGGATGTCTTGATGCTGGGTAGAGGATAGGATAGATTGATTATGACAAGAGCTAAAATAACAGTGTTCCCAAAGATAGTGCTTGTGGGACTTCATTAGAGGTTGAGACTATGTCAGAATTTGTATTAATGGCACATGCTACAAATGTACTTTCAGAGATAGCAAATGATTGTACCATCAGTTAAGCTATCACAAATTTGCTTAGTTTCTGGAGAAATATGATATGATATATATAGATTATGCATTTATTTTGATTTAATTATCATAGAGAATAACAAAGCTATAATGAATGTCAGTATTCAGCAGTAGCTTACGTAACATCTTCAGCATAAAAATAACACAGTTGTTTCTGTGTTTTATGCAGTAATAAAGTTAATCTTGGAATGATATAACATCTATATATATATATATATATATATATATATATATATATATATATATCTTCTTCTTCTCTTTCGGCTGTTCCTGTTAGGGGTCGACACAATGGATCATCTGTTTCCATTTTTTCCTGTCCTCTGCATCTTGCTCTGTCACACCAACCACCTGCATGTCCTCTCACCACATCCATAAACCTTATCTTAGGCCTTCCTCTTTTCCTCTTACCTGGCAGCTCCATCCTTAGCATCCTTTTCCCCAATATACCGAGCATCCCTCCTCAACACATGTCCAAACCAACACAATCTCGCCTCTTTGACTTTGTCTCCAAACTGTCCAACCTGAGCTGACCCTCTAATATACTGATTCCTAATCCTGTCCATCCTTGTCACACCCAGTGCAAATCTTAACATCTTTAACTCTGCCACTTCCAGCTTTGACTCCTGCCTTTTTGTCAATGCCACCGTCTCCAACCCATACAACATAGCTGGTCACACTACCCTCTTGTAGACCTTCTCTTTCACTCTTACTGGTACTCATCTGTCACAAATCACTCCTGACACTCTTCTCCACCCATTCCACCCTGCCTGCACTCTCTTCTTCACCTCTCTTCCACACTCACCATTACTCTGGACTGTTAATCTCAAGTATTTAAACTCATCTACCTTCGCCAACTCTACTCCCTGCATCCTCACCATTCCTTTATCCTCCCTCTCATTCACACACACATATACTGTCTTAGTCCTGCTGACCTTCATTCCTCTCCTCTCTAGAGCATATCTCCACCTCTCCAGGGTCTCCTCAACCTGGTCCCTACTCTCACTACAGACCACAATGTTATCTGCAAGCATCATAGTCCATGGGGCCTCCTGTCTGATCTCGTCTGTCAACCTGTCCATCACCATTGCAAATAAGAAAGGGCTCAGAGCTGATCCTTGATGCAATCCCACCTCCACCTTAAATGGGTCTGTCACTCCCATGGCAGACTTCACCACTGTCACACTACCCTCGTACAAAACCTGTACCACTCTTACATACTTCTCTGTCACTCCTAACTTCCTCATACAATACCACAACTCCTCTCTAGGCACCCTGTCATATGCTTTCTCCAAGTCCACAAAGACACAATGCAACTTCTTCTGACCTTCTCTAAATTTCTCCATCAACACTCTCAGAGCAAATATCGCATCTGTAGTGCTCTTTCCTGGCATGATACCATACTGCTGATCACTAATCATCACTTCCCTTCTTAACCTAGCTTCCACTACTCTTTCCCATAACTTCAAGCTGTGACTGATCAGTTTTATCCCTCTGTAGTTACTACAACTCTGCACATCACCCTTATTTTTAAAAATAGGTACCAAAATACTTTTTTTTACATTCCTCAGGCATCCTCTAACTTTCCAAGATTTCATTAAACAATCTGGTTAAAAACTCCACTGCCATTTCTCCTAAGCACCTCCATGCTTCCACTGGTATGTCATCTGGACCAATAGCCTTTCCATTCTTCATCCTCTTCATAGCTGCCCTTACTTCCTCCTTGCTAATCTGTTTCACTTCCTGATTCACTATCCCCACATCATCCAACCTTCTCTCTCTCTCATTCTCTTCATTCATCAGCCCCTCAAAGTACTCTTTCCATCTGCTCAACACACTATTCTCGCTTGTGAGTATGTTTCCCTCACTATCTGGTGCACATCTTTCCCAGCTCGGTCCCTCTATCTAGCCAATCAGTGCAGGTCCTTTTCTCCCTCTTTAGTGTCCAACCTTTCATACAACTCTCCATATGCCTTATCCTTAGCCTTCACAAACTCTCTCTTTGCCATGCTCCTCATCTCCTTGTATCCTGTCTACTTTCTTCATCTCTCTGACAATCCCACTTCTTCTTCGCCTGCCTCTTCCTCTGAATACTCTCCTGTACTTCCTCATTCCACCACCAGGTCTCCTTGTTCTCCTTCCTTTGTCTAGATGTCACACCAAGCACCTTTCTAGCTGTCTCCCTTACCATCTCTGGTGTAGTTACCCAGCTATTTGGTAACTCTTCACTGCCCCCCAGTGCCTGTTTTAACTCTTCCCTGAACTTCACCTCACAATCACCCTTTTTTAATTTCCACCATTTGATCCTTGGCACTGCTCTCACACTTATCCTCCTCTTCTTGATAGATTCATAGGTTCATAGGTTGGCACTAGGCTATCAGCCCTACGGCCTATACAAGCCTAGCCATAACAATTCCCTGGCTATTTCTTCCCACACTATTTACTTCCCCAGACCCCTGTCTAGCAGGGCAACTGACGTGATCCCCGGAGTGAATTTCCTTTCTCCCATCCAATCGTCAAGGTTCCTTTTGAAGAGGGCCAAAGAGGCAACATCATCCTACAGACCACCATTCTATGCTGCCTAACTACACTTTCCCCTGTCACCACTTTACAGTCTCCAATCTCCTCCAGACTGGCCCTCCTGCATATGATATAATCCACCTGTGTGCATCTTCTTCCACTCTTGTATGTCACCCTATGCTCCTCCCTCTTCTTAAAATATGTATTCACCACAGCCATGTCCATCCTTTTTGCAAAATCCACTACCATCTGACCTTCTGAATTCCTCTCCTTAACACCATACCTGCCCATCACTTCCTCATCCCCTCTGTTCCCTTCACCAACATGCCCATTGAAATCCGCTCCAATCACCAGTCTCTCACCCTTGGGTACACTCACCACCACTTCATCCAACTCAGTCCAAAATTTTTCTTTCTCATCCATCACGCACCCAGCTTGCGGAGTGTATGCACTAACAACATTCATCATTACAGCATCAATTTCCAGCTTCATAAACATCATTCTATCCAACACTCTTTTCACCTCCAAAACACTCTTGGCATACTGTTCCTTCAGGATAACCCCTACCCCATTTGTCCTTCCATTCACACCATGATAGAACAATTTGAACCTGCCTCTTATATACCTGGCCTTACTTCCCTTCCATCTGGTCTCTTGCACACACAATATATCAACCTTCCTTCTCTCCATCATATCAGCTAGCTCTCTCCCTATACCAGTCATACTGTCAACATTCAAAGCTCCTACCCTCACTGCTACACTCCTAAACTTCCTCCTCTCTTTCGGCTTTTGGGCATGCCTTCCCCCTCTTCTTCTCCTTCGGCCAACAGTAGCCCAATTTTCGCCAGCACCCTGTTGGCTAACAGTACTGGTGGTGGACGTTGTTAACCCGGCCTCGACCGATCCGGTATGGAAATCTGTTTTGTCCGCATATGTTATTTGGCAGAGGTTTTACACCAGATGCCCTTCCTGATGTAACCCTACCCATTTATCCGAGCTTGGGACTGGCACAAAGAAATGCACTGGCTTGTGCAAGGGGGCTTGTGCATCCCTAGTGGCTGGGTTTTATATATATATATATATATATATATATATATATATATATATAGTTCCATTTTATAATCTCGAAATACTGAAATCTCGAATTTCAGTATCTCGAGACCATAAAGTCGACCGCTTGAAATCCCCTAACCCCAAAATGGCAAAACACAAAATTGTGAACATAAACACACCATACACCAAACAACACATACACCATCCTACCCACAAATAAACAAACAAAACACACACAAACACAAAAGCACAAATCAACAAACCTACACTACATATAAGCAGGGGGGCAAGCCCCTCTGCACCCCCCCATGTGGGGGGCTGAGCCACGCCCCCTACTTATATATATATATATATATATATATATATATATATATATATATATATATAGATATACTAACTCCAAGATCGCACCAAACAGAAAAAGACAGCAAACTCACAACTAGACACTTCACAGTACCCTCGCACACACACATCCCAAATATACAAACACCACCACTTTCAACACTTAAACACTCATACGTTTGCCTGCCTACCCTAACCCACACATAAAACTTCCAAACACACTCACATACACTCAAACAAATACGTAAAACCCTAGCAAAATACTCACTTACCTTACATACCAGCCAAATCCACATACTAAACCTTACATGCTGCACACACTACATCCCGCGACAAATACCGGAACACCATAACCGTGAATTCGACATTTCCGGATTCGCAGTTATGGAGTTTCATGATTTTAAAAATTAAACTTTATGGACTCGAGATGCTGAAATTCGAGATTTCAGTATTTTGAGATTTTAAAGTGGAACTATATATATATATATATATATATATATATATATAGAGAGAGAGAGGGAGAAGGAAATAGATGACAAAAAAGAAACAGAAAGAACTTGGGATGGGTGGAACTGTGTATAAGAAAGGAACGGAATGAAACACAACTTAAATTCTAACTTGGAGACGGTGAGATTACGTTTTGATCTATGTTTAAACCTTTAGAAACATCTGTTTGTAGGTAACTTGCAATTTTGCTTCTACGTTTTGTAATTAATTTTTAATGCAGCTTTTCTCTCCATGCACAGCTGAAAAGGGGGCACTCATTGGTCAGGCTTTTCCAGTGCACAACTGCCAATAAATAAAATTAAATAAACAGAAATTTTCATCATCATCCCTAATATTCTATATCCAAAGTGATCAGGAAACTTGTAGGATTTCTGGAACTATACACCTGCTTGAACATCAATTTCCAGAATGCAGCAGCTCCCACACAAGTATAATTGTACCTTCCAGTAAATTCTGTGCAGTGCATGTTTTTTGGACAGAATGCCTTTAAAATACTGTTGAAAAAAGAAACAAAAGGTTACAGGGTTAAGGAAGCATCCCTTTTAGCCAAGGAAATATTTAATAAAAGTCAACTTAATATCTAACCATAAACCATGGTAATTATGTCAAATCATTTTAATCTAAATTATAACGTGTATTATCATATATATATATATATATATATATATATATATATATATATATATATATATATATGTGTGTGTGTGTGTGTGTGTGTGTGTCTATATAATATAGTTATATATATAGTTTTATATATATATATATATATATATATATATATATATATATATATATATATATATAAATGTATATGTTAATATCTATAGATATATATTTTTTTAAATTATGCATGCAGCAGCTGTGAGCCTGGCTATGAACATTTATATCATCACATCTACTAATATCTCAGACATGCCGAAACATTGTTCTGTGAATTTTGGTCTTTCTTACATAAAGGCAGTTGCAACTGCATATAACTAACTGAACAAAACATCCCTCTGTTCACATAATAACCACTCAGACAATGTATGTTTTAAGATTATTTTCAAATTAGGACTATGCTTAGCATAAGGTGTTAAATAGGTCCTTAATACATAGGTGCTTTCCTCCCAGCATTACATATTTTAAACTGCCTACAGCAGGAGATATCATAGTATACTGACCAGTGAGTAACTCTATTAAGTAGGGTTGTAACAATGTTGAAACATAATCATGTGTCATTTGCTCCTACTTCCACTATATTGTTAAACATATATAACTCTCCCATAGTGGTTTGTTACATTATAGTACATTATCATAAATATTGTTTATAAGTGTAGCAACACTTACAGAGATGAAGTTACTTTGTTAGAAAAACAGAAAGCTAAATTAAATGGCAGTTTACCCTACAAGCCACTGTCCCTTAACATTTTAAATGGACTGTGTCAACTTAATACCCTAGTTAAAATTAGGGGGCTAATTTTACATTTTACTTACTCTGTAGGCCCTTGGGATAAAGAATTTCATTGGTCAATTTAATTTTTTGTTCTTCTCCTTGTAGTTACAACTGAGGTTTTATCAGCTTTGTATTTACGTCTGAAGAAAGTCGATTTTTTGCTCTTTTTTATTTGATGAATCTATTTTATAGGCAGGTAAGTGTGTTGTCACTTTCTATTTTCAGTAAACTTTCAGTTAACTGGCACCCATGAGAATTGATAGATGCCGGATAAGTAGTTTCTGGTTGCTTGAGAGTTACTATTAAAAATAGGCCTGACTAATACTGTACCCTATGCTGTTTGTTTGGTTTGACTTGTTCTCAGGTTGGGGAGAGAGGGAATTTATTGCTGTCTTTATTTTTAAAACTCTAAAACTCTAAAAAAAATAAGGTATGTTTCTGAGGGGGGGGGTGGACAGAAAGTGCAGCACATGAAAATTGTACTGTATTTCTTCTATAATATAACCTTTTGCCGGTTGCTTGAGTTCTGGTTAACTGAGAGTTTGCTGTATCATTTATATCAGAAATATTTAAAGATTAGTATTTATTCATTCAGAATCAGGAAAGGGGCATTATTTATTCTGACAAAGAAATATTGCATCAGAGAAGAAAGGGGTGTGAGAAGAAAGGGGTTACATGGAGATATGTACATGCACATGGAGTGATTAAAGGGAAGCAGGCAGACCAGGAAAAGGAAACAAGTAAAAAGAAATATGTTAAAGTAACAGCATCAATGCCTATAAACTATCATAAAATGTCTATGGCTGATAACCTTTGAAGTCAGGGTGCTGTGATATGTTATGCAGCTCAACACTGAAAACACATTTAACAAAATATTTGGAGGAAGCAAGTAAGAATAGTAGCATTATAAGCAATATGACTGTCATCTACATCTGGTAAACACATCATTACATGTAACCGTCATCTTACAGTCATACCCTTCTTAGTAAGTTATGTAACAGACATTTGTCTGCTTACTTTGTATTACATGAAGGATTAAAATAGGACAGTGTTTCATTTGCACCAGAGTTCCTTATATATAACGCAATTATATGCACTTAGTCCGGATTCAAATCTGCAGGGAGCAGATGCTAATTTACTATATGTCAGTGGGAAAGTTATCCTCAGTCATTCAGAATCAAGCAATAAGCTACATGTCTTCTATGCTCTTTATGCATATGTAGATTTTAAATCTATGATTTAGTGACATAGGATATTAGGAAATCATGGGAAAGAAATACATATAATGACTGAGAAAGGTCTATTTATGATTATGGGAATTACTAATCCTCCTGTGAATTAATTAAGTAACCCTTACAGTCTAGCTTAGGAAGTACATATGTATAACATAGTTATTAAAGCACACTAGGATATAGTGATAAATAACTATTTATAAGGTTGCATGGTAGAGGAAATAGCATTGCTGGAAATTGATGTGATATAGATTTTGAAATCCACTAACAATGACCTGGCCTGGTTATTTGCATTCCCTCTTTGAGTAACTCGAGTAGGAGAATGCTTTACTTTTTCTGTTGTGTGCTTCTTCATAGCTGTACATAAATGGTGCCCTGATGTATTACTAACTGCTGAGGGATTTTTGTTAAGACTGACTAGTATAGTGTTGATTTATAGATATGGCACAGTTCTACTTTGATAACCATCCTGCTGCTGTTCCAGCTTTGCAGGGAGAGAGTAGCATTCATGCTGATATCCTAACTAGATATTGTAACACAGAGTATTCAGAGTTAGCTATTACTTTTCATAAAAATTATTGTAACTTTAGAGACATAAATGTTTCAGAAAGTCTAAACTATGTATACAATATAAAAAGAAAGGGTATGCACAAATATGACATTTATGCCATCACTGAAAGACATTTTTGTTGATGATCTTAGACTAATCTATGGACCATTTGTAGCCATGATCCAAGCATAATGGCAAAGTACACTTAGCTAAGTAGCCATTTGCATAGTCATATGTTAAGTGTACATCATACAGTCACAAATTCATCTGCACACCATAGCAGAAAAAGGATGTCCATCTTAGAATTTCCTGCGGGTGAATACAGGTTGACATTTAACTCATTATGAATGAGTCTGGTATAATGGAGCATCCACCAGTTTTTTTTTTCCATGGAGATCCTCACTATCTAGGTACAAAGGTTAAATGTAGTCAGTATTATGTTCCCTTGGTGGCATATGGCCACTGTCAGCCTTCTTCACTGTATAAACCATTTCTTTATATTTTATTTTAAATATAGTTCTAGTGCTGGCCTGCCTGGCCAGACTATTTTGCTTGTGTAAATAATTTGAAGTGTGTGTGCAAAGCAAAATCTATTCTCTGGAGATATATAGTTCATACTTACTCTTGGGAAAATAGGTCAGACAGACACTTTCAAAAATATCAGTCCCATCTGAACAAAGGCATTAGCAAGTGGTCTGTGTCTCTTCTTCCGAATACCATATATAATATATATATATATATATATATATATATATATATATATATATATATATATATATATATACAGATATATCTTATAAAATGCCCAATTATAAAACTGAGTATTAAAATGGAATTACTGTATCAGATATTTGCCAGCAATATAATGTATTATATCATGATCTCTGCAAAGTGGTACAGTCCACATGCTTCCAGAGAAAGAATACTATGATACATTCAGCAGTAGTAGAATTGTATCATGATCTCTACAAAGTGGTACAGTCCACATGCTCCCAGGGAAAGAATACTATATTACATTCATCAGTAGTAGGCTGAGGACCATATATCTTTGTATCAACTCACTTCACATCAGACATTTATGCTGTCAAACTGATTATCTGTTTCTCACTTAATCATTGAAATATATTCAGTTTCCTTTATCTGATTCTACAACCCACTTTACATGAGTATAATTTTAATATGCCATACCTGGATACATTCATCCTTTTATTTGGTAGTGTAATATCTGACATGGATCCTCTATCAGATAATGTCATTAAATTACACAGGGTAAGTGGTGCAACAGGTAACACAATCACTTCTTGGTACAGAAGGCTGTAGGTTCTATTCTCATACCAGCTCACTGGATTGCTGATACTGCAGACCAGAATAAGAGAGGGTGTTGTACTCCTGAGTGTGTTATCCTTTGAATGAGATGTTAAACCAGTGTCTTACCTACCTCACTCTGTGGTAGCACAGGTGGATGTAAAATACCCCAAGGCTTCTTTTGAAAATAGTAGTGGAAGTTCCCAGATGCACATAGCCAAATTTACCCTAGTAGTATGACTACCACATCAGGTTCTCTCTTAAAAGGGGCTACTAGCCTAGAGGGACAAAACCAATTAGCAAAGGATAGAGAAATTAGCAAAACGCAGACTTAACCAGTTCTTAGCTTTATGTACATTATTCTGATTTTCTTTCTATTTTCTATGTCTACAAATATATAGTGAAATATTTCAATCCTTCCTCAAAGGGATTCTAAAAGTCCTACTTATAATCCTCTGAAATATTTCTGTAGCTTTTCCATTATCCTGCTATCCATATGTAGATGTAGATACTATGTCAAAGAAGTGTAATACAAATTTTTACCAAGTTTTATATAAATCCTGCAAGCTAGACTTCAGCAATGTATGCACCAAAAACTGCCAGATGTGCAAGCTAGTTTTAGAAAGGGCAGGGGTACCAGAAATCAACATTTGCTGCTGAGAAACACAAAACAAGAGAATTCCAGAAAAAAAATCTTTGCTTTTTATTGACTGCTCTAAAGCTTTTTAATCTGTCTTTTAGCCTGTGTGGATGATAGCAAACTGTCACAAGTCATTAAAGAAGTGGGGATATCCGGTCACCTTATTTGACTCCTGAGAACTCTGTATGCAGGACAAGAAGCAAGAATTAGAACCAAATATTGAATAACTTCCTGTCTCTGTGGCACAGAGCAATGGAGTCCTGACTGTCTCCCAGGGGATTGTTGTTTGATTAGCTTCCCTGGTGTTGGAGGAGACAGGCAGGGACAGAGAGCAGTATGGATCATGTCCTGATCCCCTATATCAGGGGATGGGAATGTTGCAGGTTCTTAGAAAGCATATGGAAGTATCATTTCCTTGGTAGAAACTGGGGAAACTGCTTTCTGTGCTTCAGGGTTGGGAAGGGGATGCTTGCCACTAACATCCCCTGCAGAAGTGAAGGGTAGCCAGTGTTGTTAGCCCATTTCATGGTGACCTTCCCTTGTCTACCCAGGTGCATGCAGAGGCGGGGGGCAATACAAGGCAAAACCCCTCAGACCACACCTGATGACTTTTTAAATGATGGCCCCTTCCAGGTGTCCTTTGCCCTGGTGATGGGAAATTAATAGGTTGATTGGTTGGGAGGGGATGGATGATTGATAGACAGTGTGAATGAAGAGTACAAAACATAAAATATTCAATAACTGACTCAATCACAATTGGGAATGGAGTGTGACAAGGCAATATATTGTCACCCTGCTTATTTAATTTAAGTGTAATATATATCATTAAAAATACTTGGTTGGATGAATCAGGTGCTTAAATCAAAATGAATAACCTCATATAAGCAGATGATATGACTCAGATGGCTGAAACTGGGGAAGAGTTGAAGAGCCTGTTGATAAAGATAAAAGTAGAAAACATAAACTTGCTGCTCAATATAAAACAACAACAGCACCAAAAAGTATAATGATATTATCCCGTCTTGTCAGCTATTTGCAAACTAATGCAGAAGGAGTGGTGGCAGTGACAGATGTTTATTGTACCAGGCTCAAAGATCTATGCAGATGGTGATCACAACCAGGAAATTCAAGACGCGTGTTTCTTGGAAGGAAACCTCTGGCGTATCTGTATAAGATTTTAAAGAGCAGAGAAACTGCATTGTCTACAAAAGTCCTGATAATCAAACCTATGTTTTTCCCAGTAATAGCATATGTTTGGGAGCGTTGGACTATATGTATGTATGTGCACTAAAAAAATATAACCTCTTGAACTGTGGTGTTGAAGAAAACTTCCCAGAATTCCATGGATTGCAAAAAGACCAAATCAGTCAATACTGAAGGGAATAAATCAAAACTGTTTACTGGAAGATCTAAAACTGAAATACTTTGGCTACATAATGCAAATGCAGTATTCACAAGATTAGAGTGAATGCTAGTTCTAAAAGAGCTAAAAGGCAAAAGAAGAAAGGTTAGTAGAGGTTAAGATGGCTGCACAACATTACTGACTATAGATTTGCAAGAACTTAAAGATCAAGTGAATTTTTTTTACCATTTATTTTTGTTATAATTATATCCTTGTCTTGTAAAGTGGGCTTTCTTATTCTAAAATATGTAATTTTTATAGTAATTATTTCAGTTGACCTGTATTTAAGTTTATTAAACTGTGCTTCAGTTTATTGTGTGCTGAGCATCTGTTCATTTACTTCCTGATTCATTGTCATCCAGCACCACCTTCTGATGATGTATTAGAGGGGGGAAACAGTTTGCAGTGGGTTGGCATGTGTTCTGTAGTCTGCAGAATATTTAATTACAAAGTAACCAAAATGCAACACAATCAGTTAAACAGTCAGACAATAAATCAATAAATAAACACAGCTATATTCAAGTGAAAGCTCACAAAATTAAGATGGTACATGATAAAATTCTTTGTAAAGTTTATAATGCTTGGCATACAGACAAATAAAACAGATATAATCTGATCTGGAGATTGCAGATGACTATAAACTTGGCATTATTGTAAACTCTCTATTTATTTCAGCAAGAACTAACTTTCATAAATAAGTAGTGTGCTGAAAAAGGACTAATCGTAAATATGAAAAAAAATGTAGCATTGTCACATTTGCTAAACAACTCTCTTCCTTAATGTACAATATAGCAAATACCTCATTCCAAAATTAAAATATAGTAGGAATCTTGGACGCTTGATCGATGATACCCACTTCCTGAACACCATACAGCAGCAATAGTCAGAAAATGGCTCTATTTAGCACAATTAATATCTAAAAGTATATTATCCAGATCAAAAGAAGCTATCACCCCTCTTAATGCATTCCTGATTATACCAGTTATTGAGTACAATTCTCCTACTGGAAGTACCTTTCTAGACATGTTAAGCATCTGGAATGGCTCCAAATATTCCTGAACAAGAAGATCACTGGCCTAATGTCCTTGCACTGCCAGGGAGGACTTGAAGAACTATCCCTTACTCTGTTTCCTGTTTGATCCATGCCGTGTGTATCTCCTGTAGAGATACAAGAGATAAAGGATTATAGTGTCTCTAATGGTGCAGAACACACACAGAAATAACTCACTAATACCAGAACTTGGGACATAAGTCTCTACCAGCATATAAATAAAATATGCTGGAGAAACAAATGTATTATCCAACACCCGGAGGCACTGGAAGCTGTTAAAGACTGGGGGGGGGGGGCGGAGGGTGATAGGGGCACTTAGTGATCTAAAAAGGGCAATTTTTAAAACTATTTACTACCACAACATAGGTTCACTTGGAGGACATTTTAAGCTTAGCCAATTTCCATTCTGGTGCTTGAATTAACATTTCCTGATTGGTCTTACCTATCCCATGGCTAATAATTGTATATTAGCCTTAGTGATAATAAATGCGATCACACTATAGATAATTTGAGGGGACCCATGTAAGGGATGCAGCATTTAGGAACTGCCTCTATCCATTAGTGGTACTAGGGGCAATCCTGGAGTACATTTTCTATTCCCATTCTTAGATCCAGGTTGCATTTGAATATGGACAGGGATGAGCTTTGTTTTACTTGAATGAATAGTCTGTTCTGGATATATATCCATCTCTCCACAACATTCAGATTAGATACCTGGACTGAGTATTTCTGATGCCATTTGACTTACTGATGTTCAGTAGGTCGAAAGATGTATGCCAGACACATCACCTCTAAGCACTGGGATACTGAGTATAGTGATAAATCTTTGAGGTGGTCCATGCAAGACCTGTTGTTTAGGACTTGTATCCTTTTAGTAAGGTTTCTCTGTGGGTATTCCAATTGTTGCATGGGTCTGGACAGATGCATGCTAAAGTGGGCATTATACAAAATGATTGACCTAATGAGGTCTTTGTAAAGGGGGAAAATAACATCTATAGATCTAGTCGCAATCAATGTGTTTATAAGCTGTACAATATAGAAAGACTTTCTTATAACTCTGGGCACATGTTGGTCAAAAGTTAGGTCACTGTACACACAAGTTCTCAAATGCCAAACAACTGGGTCATTTCTCAGAGGGCATTGTCAATTTGGCAGTTTCCTGTGTAGATGACTTCTTAAAGGATACGATAATGTATTTCTTGGAGTTTAGTTTCAATTCATGATTCTGGCACCAGTTATTGTTTGGGGCAAACCTTCCTGCATGATGGTTAAGTCATTTGGGGATTCAATAGCTGCTCCTAGCTTGCAGTCATCTCAAAGTTAGTTGGCCAAAGATCTTTGGTATTTCCTTTTACTTCTGAGATGTATATGCCAAACAGAAAAAGTCTCAGCACCAAACCCTGGGGGACTCCATTGGTGACTGATCTCTTCCCCTATTTTGATCGTCTGTATCCTGTGAGCAAGCATGCATGTATACATTCTTTGATTCACCTTCCTGATTGTATTAACCTGATTGTATTAAATTATATTCCTTGTATAATACAGCACCACTTGTTAGAATGTGTTTTAAATTTGTAGTTTGGAACAGTCTTTTAGTAAGCAATGAAAGAAAATGTATGAACCAATAATGACAAAACTACCCATTTCAGAAAATTTCAACCATAAAAGGCCACTTAAACTTCTGCCATTACAATCCACCAATATCAGTAAATATGCAAAATCTCTGCAGAAGTAAGTCATCTAAATAATTCCACATTAAAGGGATCTGTAAGTAAAGAAGAGGTTGCTGCTAGCATACAACATTGTATTTCATTGTTTCACCTACAAATAAAGTACCTGTTGCCCTTGAAGAATAAATTGACTATGCTGCATTAACAATGATAAGCTAGTAATTTTGCAATGGGGAATGGATGGCAAACTGATAATGGGCTCATAGTACTAGGTAACTCATGAAAAGGAGGACAGTCATAGGACTGCAGCATCCACTCCCATTAAAGTACAACACAGTACAGTATCAGCGATCCATTTGCATACTGCGGGAGTAGTACCTACAGCCTTCTGCATCAAAAGCAAGTATACTACCTGTTGTGCGACTAACAATGCAAACAACTTAGCATAAGTAGCACTAAACTTCTCTTCCCCTGAAGCTCTCAGCTCCTTGTAAAATCCATTTGATGATCAACTAAATCTCCCAAATTTGCAGCACAAGAAATCTTGAAAAAAGCCAAAATTTATTTGTGGGGCAAAGGCCCAAAACCAGGGACACATTTTAAATATTGCTTGTATAATCTTAGAAAGTTGCTAAAATAAAGTGTTTTGTGTTACCATGTGTTTCCTGAGAGATGGTAAGAATGAAACTTAAAGAGCTATCATTATTTATTTATTTAACATTTGCTAACCAGGAAAGTCCGACTTGGAACAAAGCCAATTTTCAGCAGAGGCCTGGGGAGAAATGTTCCAGATGCATGTCTTTCTAATGTGGGAGGAAACTAGTACACCCGGAGGAAACCCACATAAACACAGGGAGGACATGCAGATTCTGCACAGAAAGCACCCCAGTCAAAAATTGAAATGAAGAACCTCTTGCTGTGAGGCAACAATGCTACCGGTGCACCACTGCACCATTTAGTGAATTCAGTTCTCACTGATTTGCTAGAAAAACACAAATTTTAAAAGGAACAGACCAAAAGTATGAGCCAAATATTCTGTGAAAATCTGGACAGTGGAGAACTATGGACTCAACTCCCTGAATCACAAGTGGTGGTATGGGTAGAGAATTCAGGCTGTTGTTTGAGCCTGAGTAATACTAACCACCAGGTATATATCTAACTGGGGCATTTTACACACACACACACACACACACACACACACACACACACACACACACACACACACACACACACACACACACACACACACCACATGTACACACAGGCACACCACATGTACACACAGGCACACACACACAGACACCATATGTACACACACACACACACACACACACACACACACACACACACACACACACACACACACACACACACACACACACACACACCACATGTACACACAGACACACACACGGGAGCAGCATAACTCCTGCAAATAAAATAATAAAACTCTCTTTACTGGCATGACTCTGGCTCTGGCAGCACCAACAGAAAAGCAGCATCATAACTCCTGTAACAGAGCAATAAAAGAACAAGAACAGCTAGTTTAGTTAATTTAAGTTCTGCGCGCAAATTCAGGTTAGGGTGAAAACTCCACTTCATTATGTTTCCCGATAGGTCTTGCAGCTGTAAAAGTGGGGGGCCTCCCCCTCCCCCTGGATCTGTGGTTTCAGCACCCATGCCAACACTTACACCATCTTTAAAATAAACTTCACCTGCAAGTTAAACAAGGTGACACCCTAGCATCCATCAAATTTATTCTGGGACTGACCCGCTTTGCCTTTATTGAGAAGGGGGTAGAGCATGAATGGGTACTGGCAAAATTTAAATGACAAAAATATGGCAGAGTAAGACTTCATACAGCTTTTAATGCTGTTGTTTTATATAAAACAAAACAAACAAAAAACGGCATGGGTTACCTATAGAGATGCTTGAGGACTGTGTAATCCTTGGAACTAAGAATCTAAGTGTGATTATGGGCCAACATATACTAACTCAGAAATTGCAGTATCTCAGAGTATTCTCTCTCTCCCAAAGTGCAGTGATCTTAAAGTTAGTATATACAAGTAATGGCAGCATGGGGGTGCAGTTGCCACACTGGGGGTGAACGGGGCCTACAAGAAATGCTTTAAATGTGTAATTGTGATTTTCAAAGTTTACTGTTATTTTTGTTAAATGACATTTAAATGATTAGTTTTGCAACTTGCATTATCGAATCTCAAACTTCTGATAGGGAGAGAAGGATAGCTTGATTCTGGTCACCATTTGTGTGGCAGTGAAAAGTGTGTGACAGCTTTTAAAGTTAATAAATACTTCTCGCTCTATCATAGGTTCATAGGTTCATAAGTTGGTACTAGGCTATCAGCCCTAGGGCCTATACAAGCCTAGCCATAACAATTCCCTGGCTATTTCTTCCCACATTATTTACTTTCCTGGACCCCTGTCCATTTTTTAACATTGGGGTAGACAGGGACGGCTAAACTTTCCCCATGTATTCCAAAGAGTTCTGATTGGGTTGAACATCATTACCATTTATTTACGTGTTCTGAAATATATTCAAAAATTCTACCTCAAGAGACAAATTTAACAATGTTTCATTTGAAATAAAATCAGATGTTCTAGCAATGGCAACATTTGCAACTATTCCAATATATTTTTATCACAATATAAACTGAAGTTTCATCTATATTTAAGTAGATCATTTGTATATGTAATTATTTATAATTTATTAATTTAATAATTTATTATATTTTTATATTTAAGTAGATTTTTTAGGAAATTGGTATATCTTATTAGCTGATGCTCAATAAACCTATGAGAGATGCTTTCTTACTTAATTTTTCAGCAGAAACCATAGCGGTCCTTGAAGAGAATATCACCATCTTTACTATGTATTATTTGTGGGATATTTCATAAAGATGACAATGTTTTAGAATAAGACAGAATGTTATATTCACTAGCACTTTTATTTTTAGAGATTGTTTTGTACTTGTGATGAGTTAGTCTGACATCATGAGTGGTAATGCTTAGAATTCAGGAGCATAATTTTGATGTCAAGAACAGACCCATGTGAAGCCCTTCAGCATTACATGCTTCTAAAAATCATCAGGGCAGCATTTAGTATTTATAAATTTTGTGTGTTAGATACCTTGTATTCAGAGAGAGGTTGGCATGGGAAGTCTGTATTAAATGAAGTGGAGGCAATTTTATAGCAGCATTAATTGATTAGTTAATATATAATATCAGCTTGGTTTATTTAAGATGGCAGGTGCCTTAGGTAAATGAGTTATTTATTTTTATTTTATTTAACATTTGTTGACCGGGAAAGTCCAACTAGGACAGAACCTATTTTCAGCGGAGGCCAGGGGAGAAATGCTCCAGATGCATGTCTTTAGAATGTGGGAGGAAACTGGAGTAGAAACACAGTAGTTACAGAAACACAGGCTTTAATGAAGCTTTCGGGCTCTCAACCCTTCATCAGCATATAACATATAACATTATACATTTCAATCCATTTAAATAGAGGAAACAGTTAAAATCACATGATCAAACCAGCCAATAAAACATACTAAAAGGAAAAAAGGAATCAAGTACATCAAATTCTGTAAGGAAATATGTGAGTCCCTTTATTCTAAAAACCATCATGGTAATATACTTAAAATTATTTGTTGTACTACATAATTAATTGTGTATTATAAATTACTCATTTGGCGCTTCACTAATACTGGTTTAATAGTAAAAGTACCATTCAAACCAGGTAAAGTGTCAGCTTGTAGTCTTATTATCCATTCTAGCTCTCTCATATCTAAAAAGTTGCAGGAAGAACATGCAAACTCTGCACAGAAGGCACCCCAGCCGAGAATTGAACCGGAGAACCTCTTTCTGTGAGGTGACAATGTTAAACGCTGCACCACTGCACCACCCGTTAAATATCAGATGATATTTAATTATTTATTTATTCATTCATTTGTTCATTCATATTTGTTTACTGGGGCAGTGCACTAATCTCAAGGCAGTATTTGCAGGCAAAGCCTAGGTGAATAGGATCACATAAAAATAACTGAACAAAACATATTAACAAATAAAGGGAAATGCTAAAAATGTTATATATATATATATATATATATATATATATATATATAGATTAGATATAGATATATATGCATGCATTTACATATGCAAGAATGTGCTGCATCATTTAGTTCAAGAAGTAGTTTACAATATCAAAAGATGGATGGAAAAAATGGAATTATGTTTAGCAGAGCTTTATGGACAAGATGTAGCCATAATGACTGAGAATGTTTATGCTATGGGGATAACAGCATTTCGTAACATTGAGGGATATGAAGACATTAGAACAGGCACATGAGAATACTTGCAGGAAAGAATACCATGGGGAGAAGACAGCAAAATGGTGAGAGAGGCATGCAGAGAGAAAAGGAATAGAAAGAAGAAGAGGTGTGAAAGAGATGTAAAAAGAAGAGGGAAGTAGGACGAATGAAAGGCAGTAAGTAAGGATGAGACAGGGATAAAAGGGTGTGAGACAGATAAAGGCTTCGTATAACATAAGCTGAGTGAATGCTTCTTGAGCAGTTGCCTGAAGTCTGAGTACTTTTGGATGTCTCAGATTGAGAAAGGAGTGGAGTCCCATAGTTTAAGTGCTAGGATAGATAATGCATGGTCAGTACAATAAAGTTAACTTTTTGGAGTTAAAAGGGTGGGTTGAGATTGAGAGGTACCCTTGAGATTATATGTCGAGGTTTTGGTGAAAAATTTATGAGTGAGAGAGAATGATGTCTCAGGAGAAAGGGCTTTGTGTGAATTAATGATCCTAGTAAGAGGTTGGCTCTCAACTGTACTGGGAGCCATTTAGCTTTGGCGAGATTTAAGCAGTGGTGGTCATTAATGGGTAGAAAGTAATGAACCGCAACATTTGAATGGAGATAGTTTCCTAGGTGGTAACATTTTTCTTTGAGTCTGCAATTATAATGGATAGTATACTTGAGTTGGGATAAGAGTATTCCTTTGCTGTGGCAGCTTTGGCTGACTTGGCTAGAAGAGGTGATAGGCTGTTTGCTCAGAAGAGCAATGTGTTGATCTTTTTGCATGTGTTTTGAATATGCAGTTGAAACTTAAAGAGATTAATATAGCCAAATGCCGAGGTATTTGATGTATGTCGTACTTTCTATGGTAGTATTGTTAACATCATTAATATTAAGGGAGCTGGTGCTTTGGCTATTTTTTGGTTGGTTGAAAATAGCATTGCTTTTGTTTTCGAGTTATTGAGTGTAAGTTTCTGGCCTAATAGCCATTAGTTGAGGGCTTGGAGGTTATCTTGGAGCTGAGTTTTTATAACAGAGTTGGGTTTGTTGAGTTATAGATGACCAAGTTATCTGCATAAAGAATTAGAGGTATATGAGGATGATTTGGATGGGATTTAAAATTATGTTTATGTCAATTTTATGTTTATAATGGTTTTCTATGCAATGCAATTTTCCCATGTTTCTGATTGGTGCAGAATTAATTGATGTTACTATTTAAATTATACTGTGGAACCTGCAGTTTTCTTAATCCCTTTAAAGGCATATTGCTGAAATGCCATGCATATACATTATATAAATGCCTACTTGGATTAATTGAAGTTGCATTTTATTGAATTGTACAGTCTTAATGTAACATTTTGTTGTAAAATGGTTGACTGGTAATATCATTACGCACAGCACCCTGCCAAGTAGCTTGTTCTTGATGAGAATTCGATGTGTGACCAAATTCTGTGAGTTCTTAAATGATGCATTTAACATGGATCAGCCCCATAACTCCCTACATCCTGCTAATCAAGTATTTTAAGGAATCTTACAGAGAACCTGACCACTGGAATGGAATGCAGATTATCAAATTATCTCTGAGTGACTTGTTTCCTCTGCCAATCAAACAGAACTGCATCTGTTACTTTCACTTACTCAGCAGATTCTCAACCTGTGGCATAGTTTCATTTTACCGTGGAAGATAGTGTCTCCCCAAAGATACAATTAATGACTTTTGGGTTATCTCTAACCTAGGCTGTGTCTTGCTTCATATGTTGCATCCACAGCCCCTATGGCAAATTGGCATAGAAGGATGAAGCCCAGAGTCTGACCCATCTGATCTGATGAGGGGATTCAGGCCTTACAGATATATGGTCAGATTTATTTTCAGAACCAAACTGCTAGATTTTCCAAATGGCCAGGATAGCAATTCTTTGACAGAATGACATACTTCTAGTCAGCATTTTGCATTGTAGAAAATACAGAGCTGTACCTCGCACCATGTAGGTTTTCATTTTGTAAACAAATGACCTGTATATGAAGGGGCCGTGTGGGCATGTTTTCTTAGTTTTTGTTCTTCCCATGTCAATATATAGAAATAAACATACATTCATTAAAATATCCCAGATTATGTATGTTATGCTCTGTAGCCAAGCTAACCCCAAGCTTCCACTTTTCTTGAAAAAATAAATAAAAAATGAATAATTAAATAAAATAAAGTAACAAACCAATAAAAGCCATAAAGCAGAAACTTCCTATATTGATGTAACACATACCAACCTGTCATCTAGTCTTCAATTCCTTGACAGCTCAGAATAATTAATAATTGTGTTCCTCAAGTTCATAAGACATTCAAGTAGGTGTAGTCATTTCCACTGAACAGTCATGGAAACAAATGTAATCCATTCAAGAACAGAAGATAGACATTACTGCTTGTTCTGGAAAAGGTTATTGGTTTAACCCATTAATGCCAGTGCTATGTTTTCTACCACTATCTTTTTACATCTATGACCTGTTTTTCTTTAGCTGATATGATACTTTTCTATGGCCACCTGCATTTCCACCACATGCCTCAAGTCTGTAACCACTCTGTCACAGAAGCCCTTAAAAATAAATAAATAAAAATAAAAAAACATACAGATATGCAGACACACACACACATGTGTGTGTGTGTGTGTGTGTGTGTGTGTGTGTGTGTGTGTGTGTGTGTGTATGTATGTATACATATATTTAGTGAAACCACTGATGTTTGGATTTTATAAATATGAAAAAAAAACAGTATAAGAAACTTCTCTGTGTGGAAGTTTTTCAGTCCATATATCTCTAGTTAATCACTGTGTATTAGTCAGATCAGACAATAGTAGTAGAAGTAGCGAACTTAAACTAGTCAAGTCAAAAAAAAAAAAAAAAAAATATATATATATATATATATATATATATATATATATATATATATAATTCTACAGAATTACTAAGTATTCGAAAGTAATCCAAGCAAGGCAGGCAGTCTATTTCCAGTTGAAAATCCATTATTAAGTACACAGACAAGCGATCCAAGTAAAACAAAAATAGAGTAATAGTTTCCTCACAAGCTTTCTAAAGATATATATATATATATATATATATATATATATATATATATATATATATATATATATATATATATATATATATATATATATACTTTTCATCAGGCAAGGGAGTGGTTTATTGTGCTGTAAAACAAAGTGTTATTTCCCACATCCCTTCCCCCATCAGTGTGACATTCGAGCTGGCCCTGCCCTACTTAGTAGCTGTCATAATAAAATAACCCTTATGTACTTTAAATAAAATTTATAATGATGTATTATTTAACTAAATTATTAAGTAGAGTATTAAGTCTGTGATTTTTTTCCATGACAATATACTAAATGGCTGGAAATATATCAACCTTACGCCATCTGGCAATCAAAAAATATATATAAATATATACATATACACTTTGCATGTAAAAAATCAATTGTAAAAATCATATTCTATTTTCATAACCTATTGTTAACAAAAATCGCTTTTGTCCTTCTAGACTTCTTCAGGTCTGTGTACAAGAACCTTAAAAACTATCTATAAAAATATTATTGTATAATTAGTATTATTATTACACATCATTTTGAATAAAGTGGAAAAAAGAGAACCAGAAAATGAAAAAAATAATAAGAAAACATGTTTGATGATGGAAACAAAATATACACTTAAATTACAACTGATTTAAAATGGTATTTAAAACCAACTGGTAGAATAAAATAAAATAAAATAAAACTAGTCATGTAAACAATGTGGCAATTTTCTAAGTTTCGGTGCACTTTTAATTGAACAGTAATAGTTTAGTCCAGGCTTCCTAAAAGAGTTCAGCTTTAATTGTCACATGAGTTCATGTTTCTCCAGAATATTCAGGATGTCTCCTTCAAGATCACACATGTCTATGTGATTCAGGATCTGGAACTTAAAACGTGTGTGTCTTTTATGAAGAGAAAGGTGTTTGGCTAGTGCATTATTTTTACATTCAGAGCGGATTACTGACAGATGACATTAAATCCTATGCTTGAGTTTATTTACAGTCTTGCCCAAATAGAATGCTTCACATTCATTACACTGTGCCTTGTAAATTACTTTTGTAGTGTTACAGTCACCCCCTGCACTGGTCTTAATGATTTTCTTTAAATAAGGACAATAAAAACTATCACCTTGCTGTATAAATATACAAAATGTACAATCTTTTAGTGTTTCTCTCATATGGTCTAGGTTTAAATTCAACAAAACTTCTAACGTTCCTGGCCTTCCTATAAACAAAAGATGGGGCTTCACCTAAGATGTTAGTCAGAAAAGGGTTTCCATAAGCTGCTTTTTGCTAAGGTAATGTTGAGTAATGTATTATGTTATTGTTTAGTGTGCTATTTGAGTTGGTATGTGTATATCAAACATTGTGGTATGAAGCAAATGGTGCTGTGTAAAGCATACATCAGCAGAGACTGATTAGTAACATCCATGGTGCTGAAGTCGTAAGCAAAGGCTTTAGTCCAGGATGACAGAGATGCTTCATTCTCCTTGAGAGGAAGTTGTGTGCCCAAGAGAAGGGACTCCTGATGATTATCAGTCAGACAGTTGTCTGGAAGAAACCTTGGAGTAAAAGGAAGCTCCGTGTGCATGTGCTCAGATGACTACTATAACATCATTTGTAAAATACATGGAAATTATTGTGCATGTGCTAGTGTTCATTGAAGAATCGGAGACAGACCTCAGCCTGAATCATGATGCGGAAGACGAGAAAAAAAAATGTGAAAATGTTTTTTATTTTTTTGAATGTCTTAGCTAAACCAGACATATGCTGTAAATAAAATGCATTAAAACTCAAATATTGTCTCCAGGGTGGGTGTTGTAGACTGATTAGCAAAATACATTCTGTAGAATCAGTTTGTGTCTTTAAAATTAGGTTTATTTATAGGAACAAATGATACTTCCTTGCAAAAAAATCACAGTGTAAAACAAAATAAAATTCAGTTCCTTTTCATTAGTGCTCTTTGATTCTTTCAAATACAGAGTTTGCGTTAAAACATAGATTATAAACATCAGTCCTTTAAACTCTGTTCTTAGATTCATTCACACACACATTTGTAGCAACGCAAGTCTCACAAACAGGCTCTCTCATAGCCCTTATCTTTTTCTTTTTGAAACAGTAGTTCCTGTATCAGGGACATCTTCCATCATTCATCTTCCACAAGCATGTAACTATTTTGAGACTCTACTGCTGAGTTTTCTCTATATCTAGAGATCAAGAATCTGACTTTAGGAGAGGTAATGGCCCTGATGTAGCTCCAAGGGAGGCTGATTTACATTAACGTTCTGATGGCTTTTTAATATTAGTACAGGAATAAATACAAAAAACAAGGCCCACATTCAAAAACTGATCTTATTAGGGATTTATAATGTGGACAAAGCACCTTAAATTATGTTGATGAGATAATTCTTAAAATTCTGTGACAGAGTGGTTACAGACTTGAGGCATGTGGTGGAAATGCAGGTGGCTTAATGGGCAAGAAATTAACTGTTTTAAAATGTGCAAGAATTGATAATGCTTACTTAGAAAAATGTTTGAAGTTAGGCATAGTTCCAAAAGGAATTCGTTTTTTTAAATTGCCATTAGGTTTAAAATATACAGATGAAGTTATAAGTGAATTCAATGAGATGTTTGATGACTTTGGTTTTTATTTTATTAAAAAATTAATTAAATTTAATGATGGAAACATTTCTGTACTATTAAATGAGGTAGAATTATTGAATGAGGAGATTGTGCATAATATTTGCTTTGATGAATGGCAAGATTTGTATTACAAACAGTTTACTTATGCCGAAAACAAAGCTAAGAGTGTCTATAGCAGAAAGCTCAAGAAGTTAGATAGGGACTTGGAATTATACAGAGCACATAAGGCATATGTTTGGCCAAGTTCCACAATAGGTAGGGATAACAAAAGATTAAATGAAGATATTGACAGGGACAACATCAAAAGGAATGACAGGACAGATGAACATTCAAATTTTCAAGGGGGGGAGACACTACCCTGCGCCCAAGCAATACAGGAAAAGACACTAGAAATTATGGGCAAGGGTCCCAAAACAAAGGTGTTATCAGGGCAAAAAGTGTTTCATTTGTCGAAGGACACCTCTAGAACACCTAGTATAGACAGTCTGGGTTATATTACACAAGACCATGGAAATGGGTTAAATAATACAGACAGACCTGTTCACAACACACACGACACTAGAAATGGACTGGTACCATTTGTTTCCACCTTTGCTGGGTTTAAGGTCTATAATTATACTGACCTGTTTGTTTCACATGATTTTTTTAATCTTTTCAGCAAAGGAATGAAGTATATCCCCACAGTTAAATTTAACTTTGTAGATGTGGTCAAGGAAATAAAACTCTATTGCCGGAGACTTAATTTAGCCCTACAATTCAGAGACAACACAGATAATAATCCTAGTGAACATCAATATGACAATCGGCTGTGTAAAAAGAGTGCTTACATTCCTACTTCCCACCCCCAAGTGGTGTTATTTGAAAAAATGGCTTGTAAGGATGTTTATAGACTACACAAAAACATACACAAGAGAAGTACTTTAATTCCAACTTTTGAAGACAATCTGACTAAGGGGGAGAGAGAATGTTTGCAAGAAATTGTGACCAACAAACACATTAGGATAATGAAACCAGACAAAGGTGGGGGGGGTCATAATTTTTGAAACAGTTAACTACAACAAAGTGATACACAACATTCTTTTTACATCAGGAAACTACGAAGAGGTTTCATTGAACCAAATTAACATTGGTTACCGTAGGATAGATTTAGCTATAGAAGAATATCTGTTGGACAACCGTATCACTAATGAGGTTTACAATTTTTTGAGAAACGAATTTCCAAGAATGGCTCATATTTTTGGAATCCCAAAAATTCACAAATCCTTGGACAACCCGCCATTTAGACCTATTATTGCTGGTTCTTTTTCAAAGACTTACAACATAGGAGTCACGATTGACCAATGGACCAAACATATTTACAACATTGTCCCCCACTTAATAAAAGACTCTTGGGAATTTTTGAGTAGGCTAACCTCTGAAGTATGGGCTGAGGAAATGATCTATTTGACAATAGACGTCCAGGATTTATTTTCTTGTATTCCCTGTTCTACAGGGTTAGAATATTTTGAAAACAGCTTAAAAAAGTATTCTGGCCTCAGTTGGGACAGAATTAGTTTAATCTTGGACATGATGGGGTTAATCCTTGACCATAACTACATTCAATTTCAAGGAGAATACTTCAGGCAGACCAGATGGGTGGCCATGGGGGCTTCTTGTGCCCCCATTTTTGCCAACCTGGTCATGCTAGAGTGGGAAAACCAGTTTCTTTTTCCAAGTGAATATTTCAAACATATTTCATTATATTCCCGATATTTGGACGATTTGTTCATTATTTGGAAAGGTCCGGCGGATGACATTAAGAGATTCATTAATTACATCAATACTAGCACAGATTTTCTTGAATTTACTTTTAAGGTGGAAAAACTAGGTATTGCATATCTAGATACTTTTATTAGTACTTCTCCTGAAGGTTTTGTTTCAAAGATATTTAGAAAATCAACTTTTTCGAACGACTACATTGAATTTGGTAGTTGCCATCCCCAACACATTTTTAGGAATGTATTTAAGGGACAATGTATTCATGCAGCGAGGATGTCCTCCACCAAAGACATCATGGAAAAAGAAATAGACGGAATTTCTCAAATGTTTTTGGATAGAAAATATCCTAAAAATATGGTGGATAAAGTGGCCCGATTTGTTAAAAACAACTGGGGCACTAAATACAGAGCCTTATTAGGAGAACCATTGGTAACTAGTAAAAAGATGAACTCTGGATTCAACAGGATAGTCTGTATTACTATGTTTAACCCTTATACTAACTTGGTGAAAGAAATTTTGAAAAGACACTGGGAATTGTTAAATGCTTCTGATAATATTACAACCTGTCTGGGGAATAATCCCATATGTGTTTGTAAGACTTCGTTTAATTTGAAAAAGTTATTAGAAGCTAGTTCCAACGCCAAGCTTACTAAGAATAGAAGTGGAACAAAAAGATGTGGTTCTTGTAACCAGTGTAACAACATTAATGAGAGCAGCTGTGTCAAACTAGATAATTTATTGCATACCTTATTCTGGAGTATAAAAGGGAACTGTAATAGTCAAAGAGTAGTGTATCTTGCTACCTGCACACTCTGCCCTGCCTACTATGTAGGCAAGACAGAAAGGAGACTAAAAACAAGGGTCTATGAACATTTATACAGAATAAAGAAAAAAGATGTCAAAAATGCACTCAGTAGACATGTTTTGGATAAGGGTGAGGACCACACATTTACATTCACCATAATAGACCAAGTAGAACTGTCTGTATATGGTGGTAATTGGAAGACCTACCTGTCATATAAAGAAAGTGAGTGGCAAATCTTTTGTGATGCAACAACTCCCCCCGGTCTCAATGATAGCATAAGTATCAAGCCCTTTTTACTTTTGGACCGTGGATGAAAGAAAGTCATTTCTGTGGTTACTAAAACCAACTATATTTACATAAATTTCTCAAACATTTTTAACTAGGGAACATCACTCACACTTTTTATCACATCACACTTACATATGCCTTGTCATATTTATTGATTAGGACTTAATGTACATAACCAGTCCCTAAGGGATTTTTAGAAAATTATTAAGTTATTTAGTTTTTTGAAAATTAGTATGTTTCTTAAGCATCATCAGCACTCTTTGCACATATATACTTTGTTTTAAGTATTAGTGATTATTGGACACCTGTACTCACCTGCATTTTTTAAGTATTTTTTAAGTATTTTTTAAGTTTTTGTGATTAACAAAGTTTTATATGTCTCTTTAAATTCTTAATTTTTAAATAAGTTTTTGGCGCCTAATTAACTTTATAAGGGCTGTTTCAGTTGGCAACCTTGGTTCTGAAGAAGTCTGATTCATTCAGATGAAAGCGCTAAACCTGACGTCTATTTGATTTTTTCTGGAGTGTACATCTTGTGGTAATAAACCTGTGTTTTGTGATACGTGGATATCTTTTTTTACTGCGCACTGGAAGTGGATTGTGGTTTCATTGCCCTGTTCGAGCTGAGGACTTGGGATCTACTATTTTTTACATAATTCTTAAAATTGTTGTAGTTAACAAATAACATTTTTAGCCCTATGAAACCCATTCTTTTCCCTCCCTAAATGCATTATCTTACATTTACTATAATTGGATTCTACTCAGTTTTATTATGCACAGGCATATAATGTAGCTAAATAATATTGTTGATTTCATAATCTTCAGTTTCAGCTACAAATCCCACCGCTTTGACATCATCTGCAAATTTGCCTGTTCAACATCTACCTGCCATTGAAAATGTTGACATAAATATATGAAACAAGAATGGTATGAATATTGAACCTTATATACTCCTCTGTAATGATATACTACATCTGTTATATTTTCTGTACACAGAACCAAACTTTTCTACTCAGCAAAAATTTTTTATCCATTGCGCAACTTATGGATTTTGACTGTAAATCTCAAGTGTAAAAAGCTTTCACTAAGTCAAGTAAAATAATATCTATCTGTTTTGTATTATCAAGTGCACAATCCATAGCAGAATAAAATTTAATAAGATTATATTTGCTGATCTTAGTATTGAAAAACCATGCAGGAATATATCCCCATACCTAACATTGACCTGAAAATCTATTAAGTTTATCACCACCGTCTCAAAATATTTTGCCAATAAACTAGTCAGGCTAAGTGGTTTGTAATTCTTCACTTCTAATGTTCCTCCTTTATGAATAGGAATAACCATTGCTTCTTTTTGTATCTTTGGGACCACTATAGCTTCAAGTGATCATTGTAACATGTAAGCAACACAGTTCACTAAACTATCTTTGATATTATATTGGAATGCCCCATTTAAACCATCAGCTACAGGGGCTTTATTAAAAAATAAATCTTTTTTCGGCTTTTCCCGGTTAGGGATTGCCACAGTGGAACTCCGGTCCATTAATGATTGGTAGTGGATTTTTATGGTGCCAAGTTGCCAGCCCGACACTTAACCTTCAAAGAAGGCACACCCATTCACGCACGCACCTACCTGCATGTCTTTAGGCATCACTCGACCATGGGGAGGACATAGAGACTCCACACAGAAGGCGCTCCAGCAGAGAATCGAATGGGAGAACCTCTTGCTGTGAGGCGACAACACTAACTGCTGCACCACCGTGGCCACTGCTTTGATATTATATAGAAATTATGTAACTCTTCCCTTCAATAAACAAAGGCATTGCCTACTTGAAATAAAAGAATATAATTTTCTCCCACAGTGATACTTATGATCTCACCCAATCTCTTCATAAAAGTTAGCAACTATATTGACTATCCTTTCAGGTTCAGCATTTTCAATACACACTTGACGTTGGTAGTTTCTTTCAGTCCACGCAATTTATAAGCTGATATTGCATTATGACTTTCCTTATTTTTTATGGCTAATCTATGCTTAGTTATTCTCTGTGGGAGGTTTCTTATGGCTATATCCTCATAGAAACTCTCACAGGTACAACAATTTGCAACATATACCTCACTTTCAGTGTTACAAGTATGTCTTGCTGTGATAATTATTTCCCTACCAGAATGTTTCATAATATAACTGTGCCCTGTAATAATAAATCTGCAAAGCTTTCAGTTATAACATGGGTAGGTAAAAAATGGTCCACAATGTAAATTTTTTACCAAAACATCTTCTTTCTCCAACATTTTTATGTTTGCTTTCCCTTTTTAAACAGAATATGTACTATGAGCAATAGCTTGTAACAAATCATTAAAGCAGCAATCGTTTTTCAATTATTCAAAATAATGTCTTTAATTCTGGTTATAACAAAACTTATTAGAAGTCCTTGGGCTTTGGTAGTATCATGTACTTTAGAACTGTAACCACACTTCAATATAGGATGAAATTTACAACTTCTATCATCTGTTACTTCTGTAATAATTCTATAAGTTCTTTCACAAAAGTGACCTCTGCTCAAGAACATTTGCATCAAAATGGAAACTTTACTTTCAAATCTGGCTTTATCACTCACCAAATCACTCACTCATATAAAATGATGGATGTTGACCAATGTGGTGCAATTATTTATGAACCCATTTTTCTGAAAATATTACTATGAAAAGTAATGTTATTCTTATCAACAGTAATTTCAAATCCAAGAAGTGTACTATCTTACCTAAGTCTCCTAATGCAACGAAAAAACTTAGTACTATTATTCAAATCTCTTAAAAACATAAACATCATCGGTTATGGTGTTCAGCACAAAATGAAATAAAATCATCTGTATATAGGCATTACACTAATGATTTCATCAATGTAATGTAATGCATTGTATAGGCATGAAATCATCAATGTACTACCTATACAATAAAATACACTGAAATAAATGATTTTCAGACAAATATATTGTCATTCCCACCAATGTAAACCAAATTATTACCTTTAAGCTGATGCTAAATTTGATCTGAAGCTCATGCGCGTGTGCGTGAACACACACACACACACACACACACACACACACACACACACACACACACACACACACACACACACACACAAAGACAAAAAGTTATTAATACAAAATACGAAAGCATACAGCAATTATTAATAGTAATGTTGTCTAGTTCTGTAAACGTGCATGAATAGTTTCTTGCAAACTCACTTCCAGTGTTCTGAAGAATGGAAGCGCAGAATGCCTGTGCATCCACAATTACAAGTAAAACCTTCTGCACCAGTAAAACTATATTTTCTTTTAGTAAATCTAAACATACCCATAAATCCTTAAGGCAATAATGTGTATTTTGTAAAAATGGATTCAATGATACATCCAAATATACAGAAATGGGCTATGTTTTGTTGTGATCATCTGCAACAATTTGTCAAAATTGTGGATATAAATTTGGGGATAATAAAGATCCAACTTAATTTGCGTTGATCCACCTCAAAATCTGAGATAAAGGGAAATCAGAGTAGTGATGCAAAAGATATAATAAGCAGTCATGAATCCATTTATGGCAATCATATACCTGATATCTTTTTATACCAATTCACATCTGATAAAAGTTCATCACTTTGTTGGTGGGATAGATTTCTGTCCCAAAGACTCCCCCATCTGTAGAATAGACACCCCCTCTGTGTCAAGCAGAATACCTCACTAGCCCTCTTTAAGAGGAACCTGAATGACTGGATGGGAAACAGAAAATAGACCTCTGGGATCCCACCTGTGTCCCTGCTGGACAGGGGGAACAGGTGCTGACTTTGAGGGAACATGGGTGAAATTCTTGGCTAGGCTTATAAGGGCCTGTGTGCCAATAACCTAGTATCATCCTATGAGCCTATGAACCTAATGCACTCCCCTTTTAGGCTTTAATAATTCAAACTGAATCACAATTTAAAGTTTTTTCTCTTGAGTAGTTAAATTGTACCATTTTACTTAGGATCTGTTATTCAATACATTTCTAAAGTCCATTTCACAGGCTTCACTTAAAGATTTTAATGCACAGACTAAAATGCAGAAAGAAGCACTTCTCGTTCTGAGAATACTAGCATTATCAGATGGGGACTGCTGAATATCTTTAAGAATGTAATGTAAATTCAATTTTCTATCATATAATTTCACTTTGGTCCTTTATTGTCACATACCACCAAATGTCTTGCATAGCCATTTGGGTACTCCAGTGTTTTGCCATTTTGAATGCACACATTTTGGTCCATGTGCAGAAGACAGTAATGTCCTAAATGATGCTTTAATTGTTTTTTTTTTAATTATTTTTTAGTTTGCCCTAGCTTTGTGAAGAATAACGTTCCTGAATATCACCTGAACAACCAGTGTTCATATTGCAACTTAGGTAGTAGAAGAAGAAGGCAGAGGAGGATAGGAGTTTGCAACAAGCTAAAACTTATTAAAGTTGGCAGTTTTTCTGTCTACCACGCAGCTAGTCAGTATTTCTCTATAATTGAAGGTGTATTGTCACTGTGACATTCATCTGCTGGTAGAAATGAAGTAAATACAGAAGCAGATGAAACTAATTTTTGTGTTTGGTTGTTCTTGTGGGTTTGCTGGTGGGGGGGGGGCTTTCTTATTGTTTGCATCAAGCTAAAATGGATCACTATAGCTACTTTTTCTTTCACTAACTAGTCTGCTACAGTTAACATTCCAAAAGTGTATTTGTAATGTGTCTTTTAGTTACTGATAGCAAGGGGTGGAAGTACATAAATATATATAGCCTGTCATTGCTTTGCATGGTCATGTCGTCCACATTATTGTTCACATTCTGCAATGCACTACCAAGGCCATTTCCTTCTACTACCCTGTGAGGGTCACCACATTCCCAAAAAGAAGATGAGTACGTTGCACACATTCTGAGTTATACAGCTATTTTTGTTGCCATATTTATGGATATTAGCAGTATTTGCATGTTAAGGGCGACCACGGTGGTGCAGTGGTTAGCATTGCTGTCTCACAGCAAGAGGTTCTCCGGTTCGATCCTTGGCTGGGGTGCCTTCTGTGTGGAGTCTGCATGTCCTCCCTGTGGTCGCATGGGTTTCCTCCGGGTGCTCTGGTTTCCTCCCACATCCCAAAGACATGCTGCAGGTGGATTGGACACTCTAAATTGGCCCTAGGTGTGCGTGTGAGTGTGCCTTCTGTGGAAGGTTGGGTGCCGGGCTGGCAACTCGACACCGTAAAACTCCACTGCCATTCGATGTGCGGACAAGGTGATCCGCTGTGGCGACCCCTAACCGGGAAAAAGCCAAAAGAAGAAGAAGCAGTATTTGCATGTTAACTGCAGTATTGCAAGAATGGTAACTGTAACAATAAAGACTGAGGCATAATAACAGTTTTATATTTTGTTTCAGAATGTGTTAGCAGATGTAGTAGCAACTTCTAAGTGTGCAAATAAAAAAAACTGAGTGTGGTGCTATCATGTGGGGGGGATCTATGCAGTTAGTGTTAGGAAAGACACGGTACTAAAAGCACTTGGGTAAGCCAAGCACAGTTCGATGTGTATGTTAAAAATGCATTGTTAATATCACAGTTATTCTAATATTATAATTAATATCTCATGAGCAGTATGCTATATGTTATGAGGCAAGACAGCATCTTCAAGCTGACATGATATAGTAGTTATTGCCAGTGAAAATATCACTTTGGGAAGCACAGCCACAGAGTACTGAGAGATTTTTGCAAGAGATTATACAAATTATAAAATATTGCTCATATTTGAATTCATAAATTAGAAATTGCATGTCATATTTTAGGGGATACCTAAACAAGCAGGAGGTGCTAGAAGTCAAACGGTGGTTAACATATTCACATAAAAGAAGTACAGCAAAAATGTAAATATTCTGAGGTACACTGAGGTAATATTTAGAATATCCTACTGTTTATAATATCTCATGAAAAATAGGGCATGGGTTAGAAATCAAGGTGGTATCAGCACAGTGACAAAATAGTAGGTAGTCTGTGTGACAACATCACTGTGGGATGTTCAGTATTGAGTTAAGATAGAAAACTTACAAGAAGTTAAGAACATATGAAATATTTTATATATTTATATTAATAAGACAAACATGGAGTGTGATATTGTAATACCGGGGGAGCTGCACAATTAGTGGGTATTACAAGAAAAATAAAGGTAGACACATTTGGGTGAGACAAACTCAGATGTAGATATAAGTAGATTTTGAAGTACACTGTTTTAATATTAATAATATTCTCACAAACCCTGGCAGGGCTAGCCACCTGGTGGTATAAACCTTGGGTCGAGATGACTGTCACTGTTAAAGTGACACCCCGACCCCATGTGCAAAATTGTAAAAGGGGTTGAGGATGAATGGATGGATCTCATGAACACTAGTCCATCCATGACAGACCAAGAAGTCATCTAAAGGCTGGCATGATTTGCTGGGCATGCACAGAGAAACAGTAAGTGTGGAGTGTGCAGGCCTACAT